>NW_025799860.1:600000-789791 GCF_021613505.1 Equus quagga
CCAAATGACTGAGATGGATGGCCTACACATGGTACCAGGTTCAAAGAATTCCGACTAGGGTGGAAATGCAGCAAGTAAAGATGGTGTGTTAATGTCCTAGGGCGACTGTAACAAGTTACCACAAACTAGGTGGCTTAAGACAAAACAGACTCTCTTCTCTCACAGTTCTGGAGGCTAAAAGTCCAGAGTCAAAGAGTCAGCAGGGCCACGCTCCCTCTCAAGGCTCTAGAGGAGTCCTTTGCTCCTTCCTAGCTTCTGCTGCTTGCTAGCAATCCTTGGCATTCTTTGGTTTATGTAGCTGCATTGCTCCAATTTCTGTCTCTGTCATCATATGGCATTCTACCTGTGTGTCTGCGTGACTCCAAATCTCCCTCTCTTTATAAGGACACCAGTCATTAGACTAAGGGCCATTCTAGTCCAGTATGACCTCATCTTAACTTGATAACATCTGCAGAGACCCTATTTACAATTGAGGTCTCATTCACTAGTACCTTGGGTTAGGACTTCAACATACCTTTTGGAGGACATAATTCAACCCACAACAGATGGCAGATGTTTCCTCTCAAGTGCGCGCTCGGAGCTGTTGAAAGGGGCATGTGTGAGAGGCTGTGTGAGAATTGGAAGCCCTCACAGGCCCCAGCAGGAAGGAGCGTGGGCATCAGTTACTGAGGCCTGCCGGGAGTGGTGGGAGGGCTCGCGTGCTCTCCTGCCAGGTGTTTGCCTCACTGATGCAGAGAATGAGAGTGAAACGCCCAAACAGAATGTCTAGGAGGTTGAATCTGGGAATTTGGCTTGGCAACAGGAGGATGCCAGCTGACTTTTGGCAGAAGAGAAGCATTGAACAGAGCCCTTCCTAAGTGCCAGGCATACGGAATAATTGGATAATGCAAACATTATCTTGCATATAAGACACACTTCATTGACCTCAAGGCAGGCTTGGCTTGTTGACTGAAAAGGAGAAGAGACTGAGAGGAGACGGGGGAAGGGCAGGCCGTGGTGGTGGTGGGAACATGGGGTGCTGGGAAACACAGTGAGGCCCCTCTTGTCCCCAGCATCTGGGACCCTGGTGAGACACTGGGAGTCAGGAGCATGTCCACATGCGTCTGCCAGCAAAGCCTGTCCACTGGGCCAGAGGGCATGAAATCAGAAATGGGGAGGGGAGAGGGGATTTCCCAGTGCCTTCTGGGAAGAATCCAATCTGCTTATCCAGGCCTAGCAACGGTTTGAAAGCCAATCAGTCACACGTCCCAGGGTGAGGTGAGGGAAGACCAAGAGATTTCTGCAGAGTAGGGAGAAGGAGCCGCCTTCTGTCAGCTCCCCTGGCTGGCTGAAGTTCAACTTTATCGTGTTTGCCCAGCATCCAGTCTAAACAATGGTACTCTGCTTATTCATGTCCCCAATGAGGTGGGAATTTCTTAGGGAACCCATGTGAAGATGTGTCCGGAAACATGGTTCTCAAGAGAATAAACTCATCGCAAAAGACAGCAATGAGCAAGCACACAAAAGGCCAACTGGAAAAGGGTAAGCAGGGTTTTTGCCATTATTTAATAACAGACCATGCAGAAACTTAATTCAGTTCAGGAAATCAGTTGTTCTCTTGCACGTATCCAAGTGGCCTGAATCTTCTGATGAAATGGATTTGAATCCATGAGCACTTGCCTGATAGAAGATTTCTCTTCTCGTTTCTCAAGACCAGAGCTCAAAATGAGAGAGAAGGAGAGAGGGAGGGAAGGAGAGAGAGAGAAAAGCTGGCCTCTAGGGAAAGAGAGAAACACTTTTAGTCCTGGCACACACTGCAGCAAGCACACAAAACCCTTTTTGTTCCAAGGCCAGACCCTGAACAATGAGCCGTAGGGGCGCCTTTGAGAAAGGCTCACGTGCCCACTGAAGCAGCGCTGACCGAGTTCCAAGCAGGGAGCCCAGGAGTTGTCTGTAAATTGGTGGAAAATGGAGTTCCATTATAAATCCCCTTAACGGGAGGTGTTGTTAGCACCTCTCCCTCTTGATGTGTGGCACTTTCACTCTCCATCTGAGAAAAGGTCCCATTCCTAGGAGGCAGTGGAGGGAGCTCAGATGGACCCCTGACAGCAGCAGTCAGACAGACAGGCCCCCATGTGTGGAGCTCTGCACGCACTCCCAAGGCTGTGGCTGGATGGGGACAGCAGGCTCCCTTTCTGACTCACCTGCAGGGCTCCTTTCATGCAGCCCACAGGCTGGCAGCACCACATTGAAAGCAGGCTTCCGCCCCTTCCTCCAGGCATGCTCTAGGCCATTTTCTCACACCTGTTCTGCATATGCATCCTACCGCACTCTTGATTTCGACCTCTGACTTCAGACTCGATTTCTCCTGTGAGTTTCCACATCACCTCTCACCTGGCCACCACCTTTCCAACAGTCACCACAACTCCTCTCCCTAAGGATGATGTATTTCATTTCTCCTTCCCACCAGTCAGCCTCAGGCCACCTAGGGGAAACCCCCATACCCTCCTAACAGAGCCCACCCACGGTCCACACAGGCTGAATGGCCAGACATGGGATGATGGGAGGGCAAAGTGAACTGTTTGCAGATGTGCAGATAAAAATGAAATCAAGCCTTTGAAATAAAAGGCAGCCAGCCTTGCCTGCTGGCCTCTGAATGAATGATTAGAGATAAGTGTTTATTCAACTACCGTTGCCAGCTTAGGGGACCAAGAAGACTCATCCACTTAGTCATTTATGCAACAAATATTTATTAGTCACCAACAATGTGCCAGGCATGGTTATGGACACTTGAAATACAGTGGGAAACAGCTTTTTTTGGTTGGTTGTTTTTTAAATCCCTATCTTAAAGGACTTTTTAAACACTTTTTGCAAGTACGGAAGTCCTGAGATGGAAACAAGCTTAGCGTGTTGGGAGGCAGAAAGAAAGTGACGTAGCCAGGAAAGAGCAGCAGTAGGGGCCAGTGGCAGCGAGGCAGTTAGGCAGAGCTCATGTCACAGGCCTGGAAGCCCAGGGCAGGTTTGATTTAACTCTGAGAACAGTGAACAAGAGGGTGAAGTCCTCTGAACAATGTTTTTAAAATATCAGTATATCTGCTCTATGGAAATCATTACAAGGCAGCTGGAGTGGAAGAGGGAGACAGTGAAGAGGCTATCATAGAACTACCTATGCAGTGTAGACAACTAGAGGAACTGCTTTCAGAAAGCCAGTGGGACTCCAAGGAAGAGAGGGTGTGACAATGTGGGTCAGAGCATTTCCAAGTGTGGAGATCACAGAGGAAGTGGCATTTGAGCTGAGCCTTGGAGATTTGGGCACAGCCAAGAGGAGAGGAATGAACAGTCTGTTCTGAACTGATGAGCAGTGAGGTGATGTTGGAGATTGGGTGTAGACAGGGATGCTGGAGGAACTGAGGTAGTGAAGGCTGGTGGGTACCAGACTCTGAGGGCCTGAACACCAGGCTGAGGCATCTGTCCTTTATTTTGTGGGTGAGAGACAGGCAGGGATTGTTCAAGAGGCAAGGAAGAGCACAGCTGTCTCTGGCAGCAGTGGGGACAGTTCTGAGAAGAGCTTAGAGCAGGGGTCTGCAAATTTTTTTCTGCAAAGGGCCAGATAGTGACTATTTTAGGCTTTGCAGCCTGCGAGATTTCTTTTGCAACAACTCAACTCTGCAGCCATAGACAAGCACATAAAGAAATGGGCATGGCTGTGTTCCAATCAAATGCTTCTTACAGAATAGGCCTAGGGCCAGACTTGAGCTGCTGGCTGTATTTGCCAGCCCCTCCTAGGTTAGAGGAAGGGAGAGAAGTTAGCCAGCCTTGCAGAGGATGTGCAGGGGTAGATTAGACCAGCGACAGAACGCTGAGGACACAGGTTTGAGTGGCATTGTGCAGATTGCCAGAGGAGGAGAAGGAGGGGTGGGAGTTGAGGTTGACTCCAAAATTTCTAGTATCAGGCAGAAGGGCTTTGTTCATTAGCTAAAATAAAGAGCAAGCAATGGGTAGGAGGTGGGTTAAGCTGCAGAAGTAGATGAACCATCTCCCTCCCCCCACCACACACACACAGGAGAAAATGGTGGGGAAGGAGCATCTATGTTTATTGAGCAGCCAAAACATACAAACCACCGAGTTAGTTGAGAAAGGATGGTCAGAGAGGCAGGAGGACTGGCCCTTTCTCTTTTTGTTTTAAATGTCAAGGTGATGAGAACAAGTAAGCCAACCTTACAACCATCACCATTTTCTTCCCTCTTCCTATGTCTTTCTGGGAAAGATATTTTCTTTCTCAAGATTGCAAGCAGGCAGGTAGAGAATATTTTGCGCTTTTAATTAATACAGATTCATCCCAGGGCTTTTGCAGGATTAACCCCTACCCAGTGCCTTAAGCTCCTTAGCAGACAGGCACTGTGTTCTCACCAAAGCCCGAGTCTAGATCTTTTAAGCCCGATTCACTCAGCCACTGCCTCCTCATCTCATATAACGGCCTCCTTGCTCTCTTTAAATTGGTTGGTTGGTCCGTGTGAATTTGAGTTTATCCTCTGCCTGGTCAATTAAGTGTGAAACTCCTTGATTCTTGCCTCGGGCAGGGGCGGTAAGGATATTTGTGTGGTCTGGGCACTGAGCTCTCTTGTTCAGTCCTGAAGTGACTCTGACAACCGATGCTGCAGTCTCTGACCCCCTGGGTGGGTTTCTGAGCAACGCATGGAGGAGTTGAAGACATGGGGGCTGGGGGTGGTGCAGAGAGAATGAGCAGGGCTGGAGGATATTGATGGATCTGATAACTTGGTGGAATAGCCTGAAACCATGGTCCCTAAATTAGTCATAAGGCCTTGTTTAGAAATGGTTGCAAGAAATCACTCTGCTCACTGATTTGTAAAAGCTTGTTTTGCATAGGGTATATTAATATAAATAATTTGCATTTGGGGTTTTGTCTAGCTCAGAGCTTTGCTTTTGTTGATTTGACTTGTTCCTATGTAGGCATCTTATTCCCTGAGAAAACCCAAAAGAACAAAGTGTTACAAATGCATCTCAGCTCTTTGAACATATTTCAAATTTCATTCCTTGCTACTTTAGCACATGTCTTACAGAGCAGCAACGACCTGGGTAAATCAAGTAGAAAAAGACAGCAGGCAGCCTTCTCTGAGGCTCCATGAGCCGAAGTTGGTCTGCAAAAGTCCCCTTTCCTAAATGGTGCCCCACTGATAGCAGATGATATAAGGGTAGCTGTGAGAGATTGGGAATGAGGGACAAAGACCTGAGTCCAACAGCAATCCTTTGGGATTTTTTGCATCTCCAAAACTGAGCCTGAAATATACTAAAATCTACAATCTTGTTAATAGCTTTTAAAATTCATTAGGTCAGTATCTGTACTATATAGAAAACTCTCATTATTTTCAACTTTTTAAATTTGTACTTTGAATAATTCTGACTTGAGAAAAAATGCCCAAAAGCTGTTTCCAGGTAGTCTTTTTGCAGAAATTGTCTAATCAAATCGTTAATCCCTTCTAAGTCATGGAGGTGAGCTCACCACTTCCTTCCCAAGCCCACTGTCTGACTTGGGAGTCCCCCGTTGGACCTGGGTGGAGTGTGTCCATTTGGATGGGATAAAATTGCATCTCCTCAGTCTATTATTTAGCCAGCTCACAAAGTCTAACCAGTCACCCATGCCCCCTTGCATTAGAGAAAGTTGACTCTCACTCAAGAATCAATTAGATCTACATATTTGCCCAAATCAAACAAGCTGAGACAACACTGGATTCAGAGTGGGAGCTGGGGAGCTGAAAGGGACTGAGGAAGAGACACTCTTTCAAGAAACCCTCCTGCGAATAACAGAAACTGAACATTAGCAAATTCATCTGGAAATGCTTGAAGGTATTTTTAATGTTTCCAAAGTTTAAATATGACAGAGAAAAGAAAAAGCACCCATAATTTTAATAGTTCAAACTTAGATTTACTAAAGGAAATGGTAAATTTCTAAGAACTTGCTTAGAAAGACCACATACCTCAGACAAGTATGATTCAAATTCTGCCATCACTGCTGACATTTCTATCCCACCCAAGTAGCCACAAAGAAATCTCCATGTGTGTTTTCTTCGAGGGTGAGTCTGGGACTCATTTTAATGACTGTATCATAGTCAGGGGCTTCAGTTTTTAACGTGATAGTTCAATGCTGATGAAATCCTATAACAACTTACTGATACTGACTCATATCTTGTTAGAAAATTCCCACTCACATCAAGTTTCAGTGATTTGGGAAAGTTTTTTTTTAATCTATGGCTTCAATGAATACATAACGTGAATGTGATTTTAACATTTTATGTGTTTCCAAGATAAAGTTATTTATTCTATTTGATGGCACTCATAAAAAATGGCTTTATTCACTTGAAACAACTCATCTGAAATAAAGCTATCTAACTCCATAGTCCTTCTTATTGAAACTCTCATTAATAGCCTCTTGTTTCTCCAACATGTCTTTTCTAATAATCAAACAGCTTCACTCTTTAAATTTTCAAATATTCTTCATTTACCTTGCGGGAAGAAGGGTTTATAGGAGTAAATAGAATCAATATATTAACTGTATATTGGTTATTTAAAGAGTATATTGGACTAATCACAAGATTAATTAATAGCTCTTATTATAGACAATTTTATTAACAAGTAAATTCCAGCGGCAAAGATGTCCAAATGGCTGGCCGCCAAGGAGAGGAGAATCACCTGCATATTTCATGAAGTTAAAGGGTACAAGAGTCCAGAATGAGTTTGACAATTCTTGGCAACAAATTTTATCCATAAAAATAAAATAATAATAACAGTAACGCTGTTCCTTTGATCGAAAACGTTCTGCCTTTGGGTCCTGATACTCCTTAAGTATTAGTAATTTAGAATTAAGAGCAAATAGCTCATAGGCAGACAGATTCATAATGAGCAGATCCGGGAATGGCACAGTCCCATTTTTGCCGAGGAAAGGACACAGCACAGGCAGCACCAGCTCTAAAACTGAGACAGGGCTTCCTGCAGTGGCTCTGCGTTACTCAGTGCACCACCTGACCAAACCTCATCCACTCTCCAGGTGTATTCTCTTCTAGGTAAAATGGCAACAGCAAGCCAAACCTGACTACCTCAAGGGTTTCACTGGAGTCTTCACAGCCAATAATAGAGGTGATGCCAAGTATCGTAGGTGGATATTGCCTATCTCACCTTTTCAATTTTTCCCAAAATGCCCTCAGAATTATCTTCTTAAAACAAGTCAGATGCTGTAACTTTTGTCTGCAAAGACTCTTAGTTGCCATTACCTAGAGAGTGAAGTTCAAACTCTTCACAGCATATTCAAGATCCTCCACAATATGTGCTTCTCCTACTGCCTCTCTCTATGTCCCCAGGCCAACCACACCAAATTGGCACTTTTTGAACATTTCCTGCATTTTCATATCTGGGTCTTTGCATCAACCATCTTGTCAGCTCCTGGCAAAATCCTCCTCCTCCTCAACAATCAATCCAGATGCAACATTCCCTTAAAGATGTTGTCCCTGCCATCATTCATTCATTCAATGATTATAAAGCGCTTTTTAGGTGCCAAGCATCATACTTGTATAATTTTATTCTCCCTGCAATGGCATTTTATGTGTATTTCTAACATAGCGCTCATTTCAGTCTGCTTTGTGGGATTTTTATTACTTTAGCACTATATTGGAAGCCCTTTGAGGAAAGAAATGATTCACTGCTCATCTCTATATCTCCATGCTAGTACACAGAAGGCACTTGACAAATGTTTGTTGAATGAATAAACCACATTTTATTCATCTTGAAATTCTGACAGTTTTGTTATTAAGGCAACCACATGAGCTTAATGGCACCTCATATGCTCTGAATGGATGAAGGGCAATTTCTGCCACTTTTCCTTCTAGGAATGAGTAGCTACAAGTCACAAATATGAAGGCTTTGGATCTTATTTACTACCAACTACAGCAACCACTCTCTCTTCTGATGCTTTCTTCTCCTTCCCCACCCCCGTTATTGTCTAGGGGCCCTGAGGGGAGCAAAGTTGAGACTGTGGCCAATCTTCCTGATTTGCCCTCCCCAAAGACAACCAGGCTTCTAACTTCATGTCCAAGATCTCTCCATTGGATGGCTTGCCCTCCTCCATCAAGCTGACCCATCAGAACTAGGTTTTATACCCCAAGCCTTGCCAAGATGATGAATCAGGAAGTTGTAGACTCATAATAAACATCCAGCACAAATTTTAGAAACATTTTTTCAGAATTATAAGGCTCAAACATATGGAGAGGGTGTATCAAGAGTGTCTCATAACAAACAGCAATAATAAATAAGGCAATTGGTAGAAAAAAAGAGCACCACCCACACAGAGCAGGTCCTTAAGAATTTTAATTTAAATTACTGGGTCAGATTCATTCTGGAGAATTGTGGTACTTTTTAACCTTCAAAAACCCACTTAATCCCAATAGGAGGCAAATGATCCTCAGAGAAGTCAGCATCCCTTCCTGCTTTCCTGGGTCTCCTTCCTCCTCATTGTCAATAAGTAGCATCGATTTTCCTTCTGGAACTCACGCTGAATATGGGTTCTTGCTCTTTGATCATCTTTTCCCTCCTTAACACCATGAGGAGAAACACAATGGCATGATTTCTGTGCAAAATTGTGGCCCAGTGGCTGCAAGAGGCAAAGGTCTTGTAAAATAACCAGTCCTACAAGTACCCTATTGTCCAGAGTGTTGATGAAAGAGAGAAAGGAGGTAATAAACTGGGTTCAGATTAAGAGGAACTGGAGACGTATTTGTATGGTAGGAGTGTGTGTCTTAGGAATATACTGGAGAGGTGAGGAAGAGAGAGGCTGGAGGAGATAATTTCTCAACTCTAAATTATTGACTGTCACGGCTAAAGGTCCAGCATTCTAAGAACCCCTCACAATTACTGTCCAGGTGTCTTTGATCTCCATAGTACCAGTGAACTTAAAAATTAGTGCCCAAGGAGGGGGCACTCCCTCCTTTCCTTTCTGTGTGCCATGCTAAACATGGGGGGCGAGAGAGATGCTGAAGAATTCCAGGCACATCCAATATCCAGGAGAAGGGTGAATAGTCTTTTCTCCAAGTGAAAAATGAAAGCCCTCAAACAGTCTGGCATTATTCCACTGGTCAAAAGTTAATAAGTGCACCCCTCCCAAAGCTTTTAAAAATAGACCAAAAGAATATATAACAAAATGCTTACAGTGCTTGTTCTGGAGTAATAGAACCAGGGTTTCTTTTATCTTCCTTCATTCTATTTATCTATATTTTCTGCAGTAAACTTGTATTATTTTTCAAATAAGAAAAAGATTATATCAAAAAGTCTTCTGCCTTTTATGAGCAATTCTTTCTCACTGACAAAGATTTCCATGGAAATACAATCTGTACTGGTCGGAGGGGACCGTGGGGTTAACAAGGTGCTCCAGTACGAAGGGAAGAATACAGAGTCTTTGTTTTCAGGGCTTTTGGGGGCTTTTGTACTTTTTCTTTTCTGTTTTTAGAAATGTGAGAGTGACCTCTTGCCCAGAGAAGTGACCTTGGATTTAAATTTGAAATACTAGCACAGTCTAAATGCCTGAAAAGGGGCATTGCATTCAGGAACACGAGGTGAAGTGCTTCTCTGTTCTTTGTTGACACATGATGCATCCATCAGATCACTTGCGAGAAATGGGTTGTAGCATCCTCCACCTCTGCCAGCTACAGAAAGCTTTTCTTGTCCCCTTCCCCTGTCCTCAAGATTACAGCAGCCATAGTCCTCCAAGGTGGCACCCAGAATGCAGCCAAGAGCAGGCAGGTGGTCATTTGGGGAGAATTCACCCTTTCATTTTATTGCTTCCTTTTGCAATATCTATTAGGATGGCAGGTTCATGGGCCCCTCAATTCCCTGGAGTTCCCATGTTTTCTCTTGTTCGCTTGGCTGTCAGTCAGAGACAAAAGGAATTCTCCCCTCTAAAAGGTTTCTTGTGTTATTTTGTTGTCTGTCTTTTATCTTCAGTAATACAGCAAGACTCTTTACCCCCCATGAAATGACATGATGTCTGAGATTTGCTTTAAAATGTTCTACCAAAGATGAAAAGGCTGGGTGATGGGAGGGTGGCAACTAACAGGCTTTCCCTGTAGGCTCCTGCAGTCTTCTCTCTAAGAGAGGCGCAAAACCATCCTCTCGCCTATGAAACCCCCTTCAAATAATTCTTGTTTTCAGGTTTTCTAAACTTCTCCTTTATAGACTGGGCAGGTTGGTGGTTTTTGAGTAATTTGTTCACTTATAGCCCATCCTATGTGGAAGTGTTTAGCAGCACCCTACAGAATGTGGGTGTACTTACCACCCATAGATCTCAACTTTGTCATGTCAGCCCAAATTCTTAGACATCAGGAGAGGCATTTCAACATTCTGCCCTGGTCACATATGTATGTTATTAATTTTGCTCATAATCGAAAGAATAAAATTTTTCTTCACGGATAGCTCACTACTTAGTGTGGCTGCATTAGTAGGATATAATGGGCTTCTCGTATTTTTGAGAACACCAACAACACCAGTGATGACCTTGGAATTCCTAGGAAGATACGATGGAAATTCGAAACCAGAAAAATGCCAAAAAGCCTTCAAGGAGATACACCCAGCTTAACTATGGAAATAAGATCTTATTGTGTAAAGAAAAAGAGAAGTAGGCATTGGATAAAGTGTCTGGATTTAGTCTCGCAACAAGTGGCATAACTGATTTATTCCCACAGGAAAAAGAAAAACTTGAACCTACTAAGAGCATCTGGGTGAAAAGGCACGTCATTCTTTACCCCCACGTGATCTTCAGTCTCAAATATACTAAGCATTGTTTTTTACTAGAACATTTAAAAGTGCAGTACTTCATTACATAATCAATTGATCCTTTTGGTCTTCCAAATAGTATTTATTGAAGTACTTTTTACAGTACTGTGAAATGATGAACAAATGTAAGACACTGTAATCATTAAGTTGGCATTTCACATTTTATGGTTTTAAGCTCTTTTTTAGGATCAATGTAAACATTCTCTCTGGGAAATCCCATTACTCCTTGTCTCCTCCTTGTTAATACACTGGTGCTAAAAAATGCTAAGAAAAATATGGATGTAAGTTTTATGTTCCTACAAGTGCCACAATGCTAACGTGGCAAGTAGTGTGGCAAGGAGGGGGAAATGGATCAAATTAATGCCAAGAACACTTTAGCTTCATCTACCTGACCTTTAAGAAAGACTGAATGGATGCAAAGCCTTCTGCAATGCTGTCCTTAAGAGGGTTTTGTTGTTCAGTCACCCAGTCCATCAGGAGCTTGGATTAATCACCTACCACACAGCCTTGGTAAGTAGCAGGTACTGAGAAGGAAGACCTCAGAATGGATGCTACTGAATAGCCTCCCATGAGGAAACTCACAAGATTGAGAAAGCAAATAGCAAGCCAACACTGATAGCCTAGTGGTTAAAGTTCAGTGCTCTCACCACTTCAGTAACCTGGGTTTACATCCTGGTCGCGGAACCACACCACCTGTCAGTTGCCATGCTGTGGTGGCAGCTCACATAGAAGAACCAGAACAAATTACAACTAAGATATACAACTATGTACTGGGGCTTTGAGGATGAAACAAAAAAAAAAGAGGAAATTCTCAACGGATGTTAGCTCAGGGCCAATCTTTCCCTGCAAAGAAAAAAAGAATGCAAATAGCAAAAATGAACAGTTTATGAGGGCTGAGTAGAGCATCATCAGAGGTAAAGTAAAATTAAACTTAGATATCCATACAAAATCTCACCTTGAAGGCACTTCCTCCTGTGGAAATGAATAAAAGAAACTTAACTAAATTGAAGTTGGGAAGGCTTGTAGGGGGAGCTCTCATGCCCTATCATACGTCCTCAATTACACCAAACAGGAAGCGTTGGTACACTTGCGTCTTCTGCAGGAAGTATAACTACTTTACTACTGAAGGAAGATTTCTCTCCCAACCTGGCAACAGCCCAGCCAATGAGAAGCCGTTGCCTCCCTGAACTGTTACTTTCTCCCAATAGGCTTTTGTTTAGGACAGCCTCTCTCTACTCCTCCTTTGTCTCTATAAAAGCAGCTCGCCTCCTTTGTTTTCTGTATTTGCCCATGGTTTGCCTTAGCATGCACATTCTGAATTGCAATTCCCAAATAAAATCGTTTTGAGGTTAAAATAGCAAGCGAATTTGCTTTTAAGTTGATGCTCCTCACTTCCCTAGGAATCACAGAAAAAAAATCATAGAAGAGCAGAGTCAAAGACTCGGTCCCCCGCAGATATTCCCCCAGAGACATCTCTACGACCTTAGATAGAATTATTTCCCTGGCTGAAAGTTCACAATATGAGAGTGACCTTTTCCACTGCTCTCATGTTCAATGGATGCAAAGTACTTTATAATGGGAAAGATTTATACAGTTGTCAACTGCTATGATTATTGAGAAAAACTTTCTTCATGAGGAATGTTTATCCTCCATCCATACCAGGACAGCACTAAAATTAGGGTTGCAATAACAGTAGCTAAATAGTATTTATCTAGCTCAACCTCTCATCAAAACCTTTTAGTCCCTATTCAATTATTCAAAAACATAGAGGAAATGTTTCATATTAGCTTGAAAATAGAATAATCCAGGATGTGAAACAGAATTGGAGACTTCTAGCACAGTCTTTTAGCTGTGATGTGGCATCAGCCACAGCTCTCCTGTTTGCTCTAGAGGTGTCTATGCTATTTCTTTCTTTTTTAAAATTATTTTATTGCGGTCATATTGGCTTATGACATTACGTAAATTTCAGGTGTACATCGTTATATTATGACTTCTGTATAGACTGCATTGTATTCACTGCCAAAAGTCTAGTTTACATCCGTCACCATACGCATGTGCCCTTTCACCCCTTTCACCCCTTTCACCCTCCCCTGACCCTCTTACCCTCTAGTAACTACCAATCTGGTCTCTGTATCTATGTATTTGTTTGTTTATCTTCCATATATGAGTGAAATCATGTGATATTTGTCCTTCTCTGCCTGACTTATTTTGCTTAGCATAGTACCCTCAAGGTCCATCCATGCTGTTGCAAATGGAACAATTTCATCTCTTTTATGGCTGAGTAATATTCCATTGTATATATATATATATACCACGTCTTCTTTATCCAATCATCCATTGACGGGCACTTAGGTTGCTTCAAAGTCTTGGCTATTCTGAATAATGCTGCAATGAACATAGGAGTCCACATATCATTTTGAATTCGTGTTTTCATGTTCTTTGGATAAATTCCCAGAAGAGGAATAGCTGGATCATATGGTATTTCTGTTTTTAATTTCTGTGAGGAAACTCCATACTGTTTTCCACAGTGGTTGCACCAGTTTGCTTTCCCATCAGCAGTGTATGAGAGTTCACTTTTCTCCACATCCTCTCCAACACTTGTTATTTTTTGTCTTTTTAATATTAGCTATTCTGACAGGTGTGAAATGATACCTCATTGTCATTTTGATTTGCATTTCCCTAATAATTTGTGACTTGAATATCTGTCCTTGTGCCTTTAGGCCCTCTGTAAATCTTCTTTGGAAAAGTGTCTGTTCATGTTCTCTGCCCATTTATTGATTGGATTCTTCATTTTTTTGTCACTGAGTTGTATGAGTTCTTTATATATTTTTGAAATTAACTCCTTGTCAGATATATGATTTGCAAATATTTTCTCCTAGTTGATAGGTTGTCTTTTTGTTTTGTTGATGGTTTCCTTTGCCATGCAGAAGCTTTTTAGTTTGATGTAGTCCCATTTGTTTATTTTTTCTTTTGTTTCCTGTGCCTCAGGAGACGGTTTTCCAAAAGATACTGCTAAGACCGGTGTCAAAAAGTAGACTGCTTATGTTTTCTTCCTGGAGTTTCATGGTTTCAGGTCTCACATTCAAGTCTGTAATCCATTTTGAGTTAATTTTTGTGTATGATGTAAGATAATGGTAAACTTTCATTTTTTGCATCTGGCTGTCCAGTTGTCCCAACACTATTGAAGAGACTTTCCTTTCTCCATTGTATATTCTTGGATCCTTTGTCAAAAACTAGCTGTCCATAAATGTATGGTTTTATTTCTGGGCTCTCAATTCTGTTCCATTGATCTGCGTGTCTGTTTTTCTGCCAGTACCATGCTGTTTTGATTACCATAGCTTTATAGTATATTTTGAATTCAAGGAGTGTGATACCTCCAGCTTTGTTCTTTTTTCTCAGGATTGCTTTGGCTATTTGGGGTCTTTTGCTGTTCCATATAAATTTTAGGATTCTTTGTTCTATGTCTGTAAAAAATGTCATTGGGATTCTGATTTGGACTGCAATGAATCTGTAGATTGCTTTTGGTAATATGGACATTTTAACTCTGTTTATTCTTCCAGTCCATGAGCATGGTTTATCTTTCCATTTCTTTATGTCTTCTTCCATTTCTTTCAATAATGTCATATTTTTCAGTGCATAGGTCTTTCACATCCTTGGTTAAATTTATTCCTAGGTATTTCATTCTTTTTGTTGAGATTGTAAAAAGGATTATTCTCTTGATTTCTCTTTCTGCTAGTTCCTTTTTAGTGTGTAGAAATGCAACTGATTTTTGTATGTTGATTTTGTACCCTTCAACTTTACTGTATTTGTCAATTATTTCTAATAGTTTTTTGGTGGATTCTTTAGGGTTTTCTATATATAGAATCATATTATATCCTCAAATAGTGACAGTTTCAATTCTTCCTTTCCAATTTGGACCCCTTTTATTTCTTTTTCTTGCCTAATTGCTGTGGATAAAATTTCCAGTAGTATCTTGAATAAGAGAAGTGAGAGTGGGCATCCTTGTCTGGTTCCTGTTCTTAGAGGAATAGCTTCCAGTTTGTCCCCATTGAGTATAATGTTGGCTATGGGTTTGTCACATATGACCCTTATTATGTTGAGTTACTTTCCTTCTATATCCATTTATTCACAGTTTCCATCATAAATTGATGTTGAATCTTGTCAAATGCTTTCTCTGCATCTATTGAGATGATCATGTGATTTTTATTCTTCATTTTGTTAATGCAGTGTATCATATTGATTGATTTGCAGATGTTGAACCATCTCTGCATCCCTGGAAAAAAACCCACTTGATCAGGGTGTATCATCCTTTTACTGTATTGTCATACTCAGTTTGCTCAATATTTTGTTGAAGATTCTTGCATCCATGTTCATCAGTGATATTGGCCTCTAATTTTCCTTTATTGCATTATACTTGTCTGGTTTTGGTGTCATACTAATGTTGGCCTCATAGAATGAGTTAGGAAGCATCCCACCCTCTTCAATTTTTTGGAAGAGTTTGAGAAGGATAGGTATTAAATCTTCTTTGAATGTTTGGTAGAATTCACCAGAGAAGCTGTCTGGTCCAGGACTTTTGTTTTCTGGGAAGATTTTGATCACTGTTTCAATCTCTTTACTTGTGATTGGTCTACTCAGAGTCTATATATTCTTGATTCAGTTTTGGGAGGTTGTATGATTCTAAGAATTTATCCATTTCTTCTAGGTTATATCATTTGTTGCCACATGGCTTTTCATAGTATTCTCTTATAATCCTTTGCATTTCTGTATTCTCTGTTGTAATATCTCCTCTTTCATTTCTGACTTTATTTATTGGAAACTTTTCTTTTTCTTAGTGAGTCCAAACAAAGGTTTGTCAATTTTGTTCATCTTCCCAAAGAACCAGATTTTAGCTTCATTGATGCTTTCTATTTTCTTTTTAGTCTCTATTTCATTTATTTCTGCTGTGATTTTTATTATTTCCCTCCTTCTGCTGACTTAGACTTTGTGTGTTCTTCTTTTTCTAGTTCTTTTAGGCATAGTGTTAGATTGTTTATTTGAGATTTTGCTTGTTTCTTGAGGTAGGCCCATATTGCTATAAATGTCCCTCTTAGTACTGCTTTTGCTGCATTCTAGAAGTTTTGATGTGTTGTGTTTTCATTTTTATCCAGGTATTTTTTATTTCTCCTTTGATTTCCTAATTGATCCAATAGTTGTTCAGTAGCATGTTGTTTAGTCTCCACATATTTGTGAATTTTATAGCTTTCTTCTTGTAGTTGATTTCTAGTTTCATACCACCATGATCAAAAAAGATGCTTGATGTGATTTCAATCTTCTTAAGTTTATTAAGGCTTGTTTTGTTTCACAACATATAGTCTATCTTTGAGAATGTTCCATGTGCACTTGGGAAGACTGTATTCTGCTGCTTTTGGATGGAATGTTCTATATATATCTATTAAGTCCATCTGGTCTAGTGCTTCATTTAAGGCCAATGTTTCCTTGTTGACTTTCTGTCTGGATGATCTATCCACTGATATAAGTGGGCTGTTGAGGCCCCCTACTATTATTGTGCTGCTGTCAATTTCTTTCTTTAGAGCTGTTAATGGTTGCTTTATATACTTTGGTGCTTCTGTGTTAGATGCATATATTTTAATAAGTGTAATATCTTCTTGGTGGAATATCCCTTTATCATTATATAATGTCCATCTTTGTCTTTTGTTATCTTTTTTGGCTTGAAGTCTATTTTGTCTGATATAAGTATGACTACACTCACTTTATTTCGGTTGTCATTTGCTTGGAGTATCTTCTTCCATCCTTTCACCCTGAGCATCTGTTTGTCTTTAGAACTGAGATGGGTCTCCTGGAGGAAGCATATTGTTGGGTCTTATTTTTTAATCCATCCAGGCACCCATGTCTTTTGATCAGTGGATTCAATCTATTTACATTTAGAGTGATTATTGATATATGAGGACTTAATATTGCCATTTTATCATTTGCGTTCTTGTTTTTCTGTATTTCCATTCTTTCTTTTTCCTTGTTATTTCTGCCTGCCATTTCAGTTTGGTGGTTTTCTGTGATGTATGCCTTAGTTTCCTCTTTATTTATGATTTGTGACTCTGCTCTGATGTTTTTGTTTTGTGGTTACCATGAGGTTCATATAAAAAAGTCTCATAGAGGGGCTGGCCCCGTGGCCGAGTGGTTAAGTTCGCGCGCTCCGCTGCAGGCGGCCCAGTGTTTCGTCAGTTCGAATCCTGGGCGCGGACATGGCACTGCTCATCAGACCACGCTGAGGCAGCGTCCCACATGCCACAACTAGAAGAACCCACAACGAAGAATACACAACTATGTACCGGGGGGCTTTGGGGAGAAAAAGGAAAAAATAAAATCTTTAAAAAAAAAAAAAAAGTCTCATAGATGAGATTATCCTTTTTCTGCTGATAGCATCTTATCTCCATTAGCCTACGCAGGTTCCATTTTTCCTCTTCTCCTTTGATGTTTTTGTTGTCAGAAATTATCTTTTCGTGTGTTGTAAGTTTGTTACAAAACTGAAGTGGTTATACTTCTTTTTGATGCTTTCTTTTCCTTTAGGCTTTATGTTATAATTAAGTGTTTACTAATCTATTCTGATATAGAGTTGCAATATTCTGATTCTGTCTATTTATTGTCTTGCTCAAAGTTTTGTAAACCTTTGCCTTTTTGTTTCAGGTCAGAGGGCTCCTTTCAACATTTCTTGTAAGGCAGGTCTAATGATGATGGACTCCCTCAGCTTTTGTTTGTCTGGGAAAGCCTTTATTTCTCCTTCATATCTGAAGGGTAACTTTGCTGGATAGAGTATTTTTGGCTGATAGTTTTTGTTTTTCAATATTTTGAGTATATCATTCCACTCTCCTAGTCTGTAGAGTTTCTGCTGAGAAACCTGCTGATAGCCTGATGGGGGTTCCTTTGTAAGCTATTTTATTCACTCTGGCCATGCTTAATATTCTTTCCGTGTCATTGACTTTAGACAGGTTTAATATAATATGCCTTGGAGGAGGTCTCTGCGTTGAGATAATTAGGAGTTCTATGAGCTCCATGTACTTGTATAACCAGTTTCTTCCCCAGGTTTGGGAAGTTCTCAGCTATTATTTCTTTGAATAAGCTCTCTACTCCTTTGAATAAGCTCCTACTTCTGGGATACACATTATCTTTATGTTGCTTCCTAATTGAGTTGGATATCTCTTGTAGAATTTCTTCATTTTTAAAAAACCTTAGCTCTCTCTCCTCTTCCACCTGAATCATTTCTAGATTTCTATCTTCAAGTTTTCTAATTCTCTCTTCCTTATGGTCTGCTCTATTTTTAAAGCTTTCTACTTTATTTTTCACCTCATTAAGTGTGTACTTCATCTCCAGAACATCTGTTTGTTTTTCTTTAGAGTTTCAGTCTCTGTGGTGAAGTACTTCTTCTGTTCATTAATTTTATTCCTGAGCTCATTGAACTGTCTTTCTGAGTTTTCTTGTAACTTGTTGAGTTTCTTCATTTCAGCTATTTTGAATTGTCTGTCAGTTAGATAGCAATCTTCTGTGTCTTCAGTTTGTTTTCTGGAGAGTTGTCATTTTCTTTGTGTTCTACCATGTTACTGTAGTTCTTCATGGTGCTTGATAATTTGATCCTCTGCCAGCATATTTGTAGTAGTAAATTCTTTTCTTACTTGGGTAAGGCTTTGGTTACATTGATTCTGAGCTGCTTCTGATTGTATCTGAGGGCCTGCAATTTTTATCCTCCACTACCTCTGCTAGAGGCATTGTCAATGTCCTCCTTGTGCTGCTTGTGCCGCCAAAGTTGCTGGTGCCTTGCTGCTTACAATGTCAATACAGTCTCAGGTGTCACCACTGGGATGAGCACTTATGCTGCTTCCAGGGTCACCTGGGCCTCATGTTCCCCCACTGGCTCTCTGAGTGCTCGCCACAGGCTCAGGTGCTGCTACCCCATGCACCACCTGTACTGCTGCTCCCAGGTTATCTGGAGGTGCTGGCTGCATTGCTGCCAGGGGTTCTGGGTTCACAGGTGTCACTGCTGCTGCTGGGAGCCTGGGGTTTTCAATGCATCCCTCACCACTGGTAGAACCAATATCGGGGGTGTTACCACCAGGGGCTGGGTCATGGGTTTTACTGTGGCCACTGAAGCCTCAGGTCACAGGTACCACCTGCTACAGCTGGGGGGGGGGGGTGCAGGGGTAAGCCACGAGTACCATTGCTAATCCTGCAGCCTCTGGTCACTGGCATGCACTGGTGTACTTTTCGAAACCTTAGGTCAGGGCATCCCCCCGCTCCCAGAGATATTGATGTTTTGGATTCTGTCCCTTTTGCTAGAAAGACCAGCACCACTGCCAGGGGAGAGGGAGGAGATTGGGTCACCAGCACTGCTCTGTGTCCTAAAGCTCCAGGACATGTGTGCTAACTGCCACTACTGGGGGTGGGCAGGGGCTAAGCCATGAGTGCCATGTCTGCTCCTGCAGCCCTGGCCACTGGTGCACACTGGTGTACTTCTTGAAATCTTAGATCAGGGCATCACCGCCCCTGCCAGGAGCTTTTGCATTTTAGATCACTGCTGTCTGGGGACAGAGAGAGGGCTGCTTCCCTATTCCACTGTCTCTTGGGTGTACAGTCTACCACTTCCAGATGTATAGATGTATGGATCTCTGAGGCATTCTGGTATGCTGTGCAGGGAGTCCTTTCTTCATCAGTGGATGTCCCACTGGTTGTAACTTGGAGTGGAGAGACAAAGGGAACAACTCACTCCACCATGATGCTGATGTCACTCCTCTATGCTATTTCTTGAAGTTCATGGAGAAACGTCCTCTATAGCTGCTTCTGTTCCACATGTGGACTGGCTTTGTTCTGAGATCTCTCTCCTCATTCTCTTCCTTGTTCTAGGAGTGGTCCAGCAGCCCCTTCACCAAAGTGAGAAAGAGGCTCTTACTCAATCTTGAACAGCACATGATTATAATTGAGCTATAAAGCAGGAGTTGGTTGTGTTCTTAGAGTGTTAACAGAAACTTGAAGAAAGCACTCCCTTTAGTTTTGTCTCCTTCTTTCTCACAGCTCTTGCATGAGTCCTTGGGGAGAGCATTCAAAGAATCTTCTGAAGCAGCCCTCTCCAACGATCCACTGTCAACGAACCAAGTTCTGTCCCCAAAGTGTCATCCCTTAGAAGGAGTTTCTACCAACGAGTTTCTCAGCCCCTCCCATAAATTCAACCCCCATGGGGACCTGCTACAGTGCTCTAGGATTTTGGAGTAAGACCACCACAGGCCAGCATGCTTCATCCCTCCTTCCTTCCTCTGTGTGTTTTGTTCAGGGCACAATTTTAGATACCAGGATTTTGGCAGCATAGTTGAAGGGATTAAAAGGGTCAAGATAACAGTAAACAAGTTGGCAATAATTACACTATAATTGCTACATGATGTCTCTCAGTGCATATCACAGCACTCATAGTGATCACACTATTCATTAGGTCTACCTTCAGCATTATGATGCTATCTTAGTAGAACCATTCCCTGCCCTAACAGCCCTTTTATTAACTCAAGATTCAGAACTTTGACATGTTTCAGCACACATGTGATGCTTTTGGATGTCACATTAAACATATCATACTTAGTGACACTTTTGATTTAATGTTCCAATTATGAGATACAGCTGTAGCACTTTATATTAAAAAAAAAACTTCACAGACTGATCAAAATTTAGTAAACTCTAAAAACTGAAAGCAAAATGAAACAGAGTAACCTGTGTGTGGGTTGGTGGCATAATGTATAGAGAGGAAGCACCTGGTGACTTTCACTGAACATCCTTAGTCGAATATATCCTAAGAGGACACACAAACACACACTCCCCCCAACCTAAACAACTAACAAACTCTTTTCAATAATCAATTATTGGAATAGGTTTGGCAGTTATTCTGAGACTACTGCATGTGTATTGTGAAATAAAGCAAATTAGTGATTATGTTGGTGTCATTGCAAATTAATTTTTAGTATTGGAAAAATAAATCGGTGTAAGATCAATATGGTGAAGTTAAAATTCTGTAGTTCTGAATGTGAATCATAGCACTCTGTTTAAATCCATGATACATTTTATCTTAAAGATAATATGCATATTTCTTAGTTCTGAATAACGAAAAAGCCCTGGAAACAATGACCAATCCAGTAGCAATGAGCCCCCCTAGAACTCAAATTGGGCTTTCCACATACTAATTTCCACCAGAAGGAACCAGGTTTCCTCAGATAAATAAATGACCCTAGAGTGAGGCAGGAGATAGACACAGGGAGGCTGAAACATCTTGTCATGCCAGAGAGCAAGAAAGTCTCCAAAGACCTGTAAGCCCACGCTAAAAGGATTCAGTAGCTTCAATCCAAAAGGATTGAAGAGGCTCCTATTGGCCAACATGAGAGAAATTTGAGCATCATTAAGAACAATAACTGCATTAATAATAGTGATAGATTGAAAGACATTAAATGTGTTTAAATACATTAGTTCATAATAATACCAAAAAACAAAAAAAAATCTAACTGATCACCATAGGAGGATGCTAACAAACCAACTCAGCATTTTGAAAACTATTAAACGAAAGTAAAGAATCAAGGTTTTCCTTTTCCAATTGTACACAGGTAGCCAGCAGATGAGGGAAAGTTTCTTTTTATCGAATTATTCTGGGAGTAAATGAGGATAAAGGATACAAATAGAATATTGTCCCCAGGGGCTGGCCCCGTGGCCGAGTAGTTAAGTTCGCGCGCTCCGCAGCAGGCGGCCCAGTGTTTCGTTAGTTTGAATCCTGGGCGCGGACATGGCACTGCTCATCAGACCACGCTGAGGCAGCGTCCCACATGCCACAACTAGAAGGACCCACAACGAAGAATACACAACTATGTACCGGGGGGCTTTGGGGAGAAAAAGGAAAAAATAAAATCTTTAAAAAAAAAAAAAAAAAAAGAATATTGTCCCCAGATCTATAATTAATTAACGCATCTGGGCAATAATCATTCATAATTATTATTCTCCAAAGGGAGACAAGCTGATAATAAGTTCATACTGAAAGAAATATATAATAATATCATCTATAAACTATTTTTGCTCAAAAATGGAATCTGAATCTAGTCCAGCTTGTAGATCTAAATACCAAGTAAAAGGAGACACAAGGGTGGAGAAAGATGTCAAACACCACAGGATTCAATCAGCAAAATCTAGAATGTGAAAAATTTTATGGGACAATCTATTTTAGTCAACAAATACATTGCAAGCGAAATAAGAGAGGAAGAAGTTTACCAGTTTAAAGAGAATTAAGAGACATGAACCAGTTGCAATTTACTTACTTACTTGGATTCCTATTCAAAGTGTAAAGAAATTATGACACAATTGTGAAAATGCTGTATTAAAGAATTATTAATATTTGGGGTATGATGATATTGTTATGTTTTAAAAAGGGCCTTAATCTTTCAGAGACAGATGCTGAAATGATGGGACCTCTTGGGTTTGTTTCTAAGTAATTGGAAGGGAGGACATGAGTAAGAATAGGTAAAATAAGATTGGGTATTAGTGGATAATTTTTTAATCTAGGAGATAGATACATAGGGATTCACTATACTATTCTCTCTAATTTTGAATATGTTTGAAATTTTTCAGAGTAACTTTTTGAAAAAGGTATAAAATTTTAAATGAAGTTAAAGAGAAGAGGTTACTTGGGGACAAAGCAGTTTATATAATATCACACATGCCAAAATAAATTTCAGATGAATTAAATAGTTAAATGTTTAGAAAGGAGATCATACAAAAAAGTGAAGATTATGTAGATGAATAAATATTTTTGTCTTGGTAGTAATACATTTTTCGTCTCATAAGCAATGAAATAAATCACAAAGGAAAATATATTGAATACATAAAAGTTTGAAATTCCTATATCTTTAAAAACAAAAGGCTGGAAAAATATTTGTACAAACTATAACAGGTTAATGATTAATGTTATTCCTTTATAAAAAGCATGTACAAATCAATGAGAAAAGTGCAAGGACCTCAAGGAAAATAGGTATAAAAAGAAAATTCACAAAGCAGAGAATATAAATAGCCAATAACCTTATAAAACTTTAATGTCCATGAGTAATTTTTAAAATGCAAATTAAAATAGAATATATAATTCAGATATCTTTAAATGTATAGTATTTAATACTGGCATGAATGTTTTTATATAGGCACTCTGCCTATATAACTGCTATTGGAAATACAAATCGGTACAAATTTTCTATAGGATACGTTTGGCAATATGCATTGAGAAACAATAAAAAAATAAAACAAAGTTCATACTTTCTGAGACAATAATTCTACTTTCAGAAAAATCAAAGAAAGTGCAATAGATTGTATGCAAAACTGGCTGCAGCTGCCCTCATTCCTCTCAGTATTCAGGCCCCTTCTGAAGATGACGTTGCTTCCCTTTGTATCAGGAGGTGAAGTGTATTTCTCCATCCTTTGACTCTGGCTTTGGCCACGGTACCTGCTTTGGCCACGATCAGACTTGAGAAAACGTGACATGAGCAGAGACTTAAAAATTACTTGTGAATGGGGCCTGACCTCTCCTGCTGTAGGGGACCCTTCTGCCACAATGAATAAGCCCAGGCTAGCTTCCTGGAGGATGAGAGACCAGATGGAGAGACACCCAGTCATCTCAGCTGTCCCAGACATGTGAGTTAGGTCACCCTAGACCACCCAGCCCTGGAAGAGCCAACACAGACCGGAAATACAGACTCTCTGTCATGATTCAACCTACAGAATCATGAAAAATAATAATGTTCATTTTAAGCCATTAAGTTTAAAGTGGTTTCTTAATAAAAGCTGAATTATTGAAGACAATCATAAAAATGGACAATCATATATGTGCAAAGATGCTCATCTTAATGTCATTTATATTAATAAACTGGAAACAATCTAAATCCCCAAGAAGAAAGAAGTTTAATCATCATAACAACTGCAGATTTGAAGATCACAAAATCGTTAAAAATCATGTTTTCAAAATATAATTATATGTTATCACTGATAATTTTATCAATATCACATTTTTAATGATATTGGAAAATGTTCACAATGGAAAATTAAATTAAAGAAAGCAGATTATAGAATTATATGTAAAGTATGATTTTCAATTATGCAAATATGCATGTGTATTGTATCACAGATGGAGATCCGACTTGAAAGCTTATTTTAAAAAACGAGCTGCTTTAAAATTTGTATGCGGTGTCTCACTTTATCTTTGGGGAGATTCTTCCTGGCTTCTGTGTGGTCCCTTGAAGTTATGTAATGTAAAGCAAGAGCGAACATGTAAATGTGTTGAAGCAATTTGCATGCAGAAGGTTCTGACTGAGATGTTGCTTAATAAATGTAAAACAGCTGCTTTTAAAATTACATCTCTGAAGATGGGTTCCTTTGGAGAATATTTCTTCTCTAAACCAGGACTTAGATGGTCACAAAACATCAAATCTTTGCTTGTTCTTAGAGAGATGTGATGTTCCGTTAGCGGTTTTTTGCAAAGGGTATAGCTCAAAGATGGAGAGGTTTGTCATATAAAGAGATGTAACGTCAGAGATAAATCAAGGGCCATCCTGGGCATGATGCAGCAACAACCTAGACTCTGGACAACGTTCTCTAAACTAGTATGAGTGAATCATCTGTCCCCAAGGCGACACAGACCATCCTCCTGTGGGTGGGGTTGGTGTCTTCTATTTTCTGAAGGGAATGGAAGTTCTTACTGTCAATCATTCTGTAACAGGCGTTAACACTGGGGCAGTCCATGAAAACTGAAGAAGGCAACTCCTGGACTCTACTGGAGAGCGGGCATTTCCATTCCCTTTGAGGCCAGGGCCATTCAACTTTACAAGTGGGCATTTCTAGAAGTGGTTTTAAGTTATTTTCTATTACGTTTCTCTTCTGTAACACCTAAATTTCAGTAAATTCTTCTCAACCACACAGCCTGTTCTCAGCTGCACATTGGGAGTTTAAGGAAGGGCTATCCCAAGAACTGGAGGGAAAGGCCAAGGGATGAGCAGTGTCTTGTCCCAAAAGGTGGAGTGGTGATATCACTAGTGGTCACCGAGGGAGGACCCGGGGGAATCATCAAATTGGTTGTGTCACATGGGCAGCAGCAGGCACAGCATGGTTGTACACAGTGGAGGCCAGAGCAGAATGAGTCTGTTTCTGAGCACGTATGAGACCAACCTCTGAAAAACTCTCATAAGCTGCTGAGGAACACTTTCTGGCAACCACTGTCATGCATCACTTAATGACGGGGATACATTCTGAGAAATGTGTCATTAGGCGATTTCGTTCTTGTGCAAACACGATAGAGTATACTTACAGTAACCTAGATGGTATAATCTACTACACATCTAGGCTCTATGGTATTAATCTTACGGGATCACCATCACATATGCAGTCTGTCATTGCCCTAAACTCCATTATGTGGTGCATGACTGTACACTGTTGGAACTCAAGCTAGCATAATTGGACATTAAAAGTGAAGGATAAAGAAAACTAAAAAGGTGATCTTATTTTGTAGCCTTGGGCAAATAAGGGCTGCCTGGGTTAATAGTTTATATGCAAATGTGTAAACGTCTGGGGAAAAAAAAGACTAGAAGGAACTACACCAAAATGTTAACTAACTGGGTCAATTCTTGTTGTGGGATTATTAGAGATTTTTATTTTCTTTTGTATACTTTCCACATTTTTGCAAAATTTCTACCATAATAATCAGAACCAATGTTACTTTGAAAAATGGCCTTCTTTAGTGTAATGTGTAGATATCAGAAAGGTTGAAGTTCCCCAAACTTTCCTGTCTCATCCTGCCTGCTTGTGAGATTGTCCATCTCTTCCTAGAGAGTCTAGATTCTGTATTCACAGTGATATCATTTCTCTTTCTCATTTCTTTAATCTCTTCTCAAATATCCTTTTTCATGCTGCCACCCTTAGGTTCTTCCAAGAAAAGTTACAATTTAATAGAGGTCTAAGCTAAAGAAATACACCTGTAATCAGTGAGAATCCAGTCAACGGCCAAAAAGCAGGAAGGTTATTTCGGGTTTTCGGCTTTTCCCAGAAACTAAGAAATCATTTCATCCACACAGGCCCCTGGATAGAATAGATTGTTTTAAAACTTTATCACGTATAAAGCCGGATTCATTGAACCTTTTTTGGGAGGTTAGGACTGCAAAGGGCTTGATGGGTGGCTGGGAGAAGCTTCCATCCTCAGGTACTCCTGCGTAGGGCTGCTTTGTAACAGCAACATACACAGACCGACAACCACCAGCTTGCATCTGGAGAGTCTGGCAGCTACAGCTGGCACAGAGCACCGTGCCTTTTCCTTCAGGGCCCTCGGCAGAAGGAAATGATTGGTAAGTCCCCAAATTCTAACAGAAACGAATGAGTCCATCCTTCATTTTCCCTGTCACAAAGCCCATATATGAATACTAGTGAACTCGAGGAAAGCGGCACAAAAAGTGAAGGGAAGAGTATAGATAGGGGAAGTCATTTCCTGAAGACAAACTGCCTACTTCATAACTTGACCGAGGAGAAAGTTATCAAGCACACAGCACGGATGCTACTGCTTTCCGCTCCTGTGCAAAAGGCAGCCTTCATCAGTCAACCACAGGCTATCTCTCCCCACACCCAGGGCAGCCTGACGGCCCTTCTCAACACATTGCTGCAGAGCCAGTGCCAACTGACTGGAGTCGGCATTGGAAAGGACAGCCCTCTGCCATGTCCAGCCTAGGGCAAACATTCTCCCTCAACTGTAGTTACCCTCAAATTAAGGACTCTCAAAAAGAGGCAGATATGCAAGCAGGAAGTGTATGACTATGGGAAGCCAGGCAGCATCCCCAACGTCAGGCTCAGGCAAAGAGCTGAATCTGAGACAACACACAGACAGAGGGGGATAAGGCCACCTTCATGGGGCAATTCATAAACTCCAGGCAGTTTGCATCTAATAAGCCCAGTATATCCACTTCCCAACCCTGAGAGATGAACAGTATTGACTTCATTTTATAGAGAAATAAACTGAGGTTCAGAAAGTTTGTGTCATGATTCAAGGAGCAGTGCTGTTGGGGATTTGAAGCCAAGTCAGTCTGTTTGGAAAACTCATGTACTTTCAATGACACTAAATAGCAAGCATCTAAAAGATAAAAATACCGTGATTCACTGGGCTCATGAATAGATCCATCTTGCCCCAAACCACATAATCTTGAAAAGACTGCACTGTCTAAGGCTCGGGCCCAAGATAAGAGATCATTGGACTGTTCAGCACTCCAAAGTGCATTGCCTCATCCCAAGCAAAGAATAGAGTTTAATCCTTCAAAGAGGAATCCTTATCTGCACATGGTTAGATGGAGATTTTTAGCAGCTACTTCAGTCTTACCTTAATCACTCCAGCTACTATCTGTTAAGCCTCTCTCTTACTCACTAAATATTTCATATGTGAAGTAATGGAATGCAGAGCTATGGGCTGTGTACTATTCTTTTGGTTTCCATTTAAATTTACAGCTTGTCTGTATGAAAAGAGTCCCGGGGTGCTAACTAAGCTAGTAATTATACTGTCCATCAATTAGTTTGCATTTCGGCACAATGTCCATGTCTCCTTTCCACTCCTTCATAACAAAGAGCTGTTTAACTCAACACATACACACACACGTGCTTTCTCCCAGGCATTTTTACTGAGTTACAGAGTGTGTGTCACCCAGATGCGCCTGCCACAATACTTCAGTTGTACTGCAAAAATTACCAGAAACATACTTACACTAGTAAACTCCCACAGCTGGGACCAGTTTTTCACTACGAGACTATTTTTTCACCACCCTACTATAGAACTAATTATCCTGTTGCCTTGTTACATTCCACTCCACGCTTAAAATTTGCAAGCTAGGGAATCCTTGTTTGACAGTTTTCCAGGGGAAATCACTTCTATGGAATCTTCATTTCTGAATGTAGAAACCCTTTGTGTATTTTTTAGATGATTGTGATGAGAAGGAACAAGGAGCTGGAAGTGGTACAAATGTAGAGTTGCCAGATAAAATACAAGATGCCCAGTTAAACTTGAATTTCAAATAAACAATATATATATATTTTTTAGTGTAAATATGTCCCATGCAATATCAGGACATATACTGAAAAACTATTCATGTTTGTCTACAATTCAAATTTCTCTGGCTGTTCTGTATTTTTATTGGCTAAAGCTGGCAACCCTGTGCAGACAGAGAAAAAGGAAGGGGGATGAGATTCACACGTGTTGCACATACTTGAAGGCTGATATAATAGTGCAATCTATTTGAATAAATGCCCTAAATAGGCATAAGCTGCCTACCTCTACTTTAATATATGCATTGTGATTTTTAAAGTAGAGAAAGAAAAGAAAAGAAAAGATTTGGGGAAAGGAATGAACATACTTCAAAGGCCACGGAAGTTATGGGACTTTTCATGAGATTCTAGGAATCCCCAGTCTTATGACCATCAGTCTGCCAGAAGATCCAACGTGGAAATAGGACTCCTCTGACAATATGGAAGATTAAGGAAAACACTTTTCCAGTTCATACTGGTTATGTAGCTGTAGCAATTTTTCTAAGTTGATCTTCATTTTTTGAATAAAACCTAGTATGCTATTATAAGTCCTACCTAATGTGTCCTCATAACCACTAACGACAAGCATCTGAACTAAATCATTAATAAATTTGTTGTTGAAGGCTACCAACTATACAGTATTGTGCTCAGAATTAAGGTAATAGAATGAAAAAGATAGTTTGCATCCAAAAAATATGAGAGAGAGAGAGACAAAAACAACTATAAGAGCACAAAATACATGTGTTGTATGAAAGCATGAATAAAGCACTAAGTAAGCAGCCAACTGAAGGTGGGAATGGGCCAAACCTTCATCAAGGTGAAATCTGACCTAATCTTGAAGGAAGGGTATGATTTCACTACACAGGCAGTGAACAGCAGATACTCCAGGGTTATGAACAAAGACAGAAGGAGTGAAACCGCATCACAGTCCAAGAAGCACAGAGTAGCACAGTGGATGGAGAGTTTGGTAGCTGAGAAAGTTGGAGAAGGAATAGCTAAGAGTCACATTATAGAGGAATTTTAATGCTAAGATTACATATTTTGGCAATAATAAGTTATCAAAGATTTCCTAGGGTAAGAATTGTCATAAGATCTGTTTCATAGAAAGATTGCAGTAGAAAATAACTTGAAAGCTAGCCTGCAGAGTTTGGAGATCAGGACACTAGCTTAGGAGTATATTGACTCTCCAAGAGGCATGTTTATACCAAAGAAGAAGCAACGGGAAAGGGAGCCATTTAAGAAGACTGACCATGGCTGGTCAGAAAGGTAGACCAATAAGAGGAAAACGGGAGTCACAGAAGTCAGTGAAAAAAGGACGTTATCCAAGAAATGAGAGCTTTCAAGTAGGCAACTCTCAAGAAGAAGCAATTGGATTCAGCAATAAAGCACCTCCGGCAGAATTTTCAGAGAGCAATTTTAGGTCAGTGTTAAGCAAGGGCTTGGTTACAGAGCAGCAAATGGCAGTGTTCCTGCTTCCAGCAACATAACTGATAAAACACAGCAAACACCCTTTTAAATGCATATCTCACTTGAAAGGACAGGGAAAGTTGTAAGAGCTAAAAAAATCCAACCAAATAAACAAAAAAGGAAGCAGACAACTAGAGAGGAAAGAAAATGCTGGATCAGTGACTATGCTGATGGAATTTTCCACTCCAAGGACCTAGAACCACTGGGGGAGAAGGACACAAAGCTGTCACGAGGTGGGGAGTTGGAACTTAGATGCCTTCCAAACCCAAGACTTTTGAAATAACTGGTATTCCATAAAATGGTGGATGAGAAAAAAAAATTCTACTCACCCACAAAGGAATATAATATGGAAATGTATAATATCAGCTTCAGCTCATGTTAGGAAAACAAAACCTCCCCCATCACCCCTGGCTATGAGTAGCCAGATAAAATCTAGGACAACTATAATACTAAAAAAATTATTTATTATTTCTCTGAAAATAAAGTTTAACTGGGTGTCCTGTATTTTGATTTCCTAAATCTGTCAAATGAAACTTCCCACTCCTCCCTCACAACTAAGAATTTTTAAATACACGCCTACTCCATGTGAGCTTGGAGCTCAAATTTATACGAACATCAGAGTTTGGAAAACCACAAGTCAAAATGCTAACTGAATGTTGTTGTGATTTGGGAGCATCCCAGATTGCACAGCAGAAGTAAATACAGAGAAATAAATTCCTACCCAGACCTCGCAGGATTGCCACATAAAGAGCAGTCAGTAAGTTCTCAGTTCAAAATTATATCTAAGGAAACAAGTGGACAAGGAAAAGAGTTTGCAGAAATAAAAACCACTTCAAATATCAGAATTCGCAAGAGATAACAAAACATAAAAAAGCAATTTTGAAAGAGAATCAAATTGGACTTATAGAAATTAAAATATAATCATTGAAACAACCGAAATATAATTATTGAAATTAAAAATCCATTGAGTGATTTAAAAAGCAAATTGACATAATAGGAAAGAGAGAATTAATGAGCTAGAATATAGATTTTTAGAAGTTTATAGAATGTAGCGAATAGAGCCAGCGAGATGAAAAATATGAAAAAGAGTTTTAAGGGAAGTGGAAAATAACATGAGATTTCACATATATCTAATTGGAGTTCCAGAAGGAGACAATATTTGAAAATATAATGACCAAAACATGTCCTTGATGAAAATCATGAATTTTCAGGTTCAGGAAGTACAGAACTTTAAAAGAAAAATGTGGTTTTATTTATAATCCACACCCAAACATATCATAACAATACTACAGATCACCAAAGATAAACAGGACCTTAAAAGCAGCCAGAGAGAAAGTACCTTCAAAAAAAATATTAGCATGACATCTACAAAAAATTAAAATTAGAATGATAGCAGATCTTTCAGGAAGCCACGAGAAAATAAGTTCAACTTACAATTTTGTACCTAGCTAAATCCCTACTCAAGAATGAAGTCAAAGAAATGTATTTCCTAACAAACAAAAAATTTAGTTTGTCAAGAACAGACTTTCACTAAAAGAATACAGAGAGTCCGAAATGAATGATGAGCAAAGCAATTGTTAAATATATAGGTATTGGTGGTAAAAACAATACAGTAGTGTTGAATTAAGGAAGTACAAAACAAGAGAACTAAATATGGTACAACAATAAAGAGTTCAAATGAGATTTTTTTCACAAAGGAAGAGAGAGTTATTAGATTAAGTTAAGAATGCATATAGAATTTTAAGGGCAACTAGTAAGAAATTACAAATAGTCTTTTTACAATAGCCTTTTGAAAAATGAATTAAAACAAAACTCAAAGTAATTGAGAATTAGATAGCTCCTAGAAGCTAGACAATAACTATAGATGCCATTACATCCAAAAGTTAAAATTCTGTTAACCGAAGACGATTAAAAAGTTTGTTTTTAAGTCAAAAGTATAACAAACAAAGCAGCCATAGAGTGGGAGAAGCATTTGCAACATATAGACCCATACAGAGGAAGCATCTAGAACACAAGATGTCTACAAGTTAGAAAGAAAAAGATAAAATTCACAGAAAAAATATGGCAAAAAGATAGGAAAAAGCAATTCATAAAAGAGGAAACATAAATGATCAACAGATATAAGATAACCTGTTCAATCTTAATCATAATCAAAACACCTCTCTGAGGTAGCATCTTATACTACCTGTCAAATCATCAAAAATTAATAAATCGGACAATATCAATTGTTGGAGAGGATGTGGAGCAATGTGAACCCATGTATTACTGGTTGAAATATAAGTTGGGTCATTCATTTGAAGAACAAATGGCAACCTCCAGTGAATCTGACGAGGCATAAACCCTACAATTCAGCAATTCCACTCCTAGATATACACCCTTAAAAACTCTTGCACACGTCCACAAGGAGACATGACCATGGCAACATTATTTGTAAAAAGAAAAACTTGGTTTGCAGTGACAAGTGACAATGAATAAGGAGCTGTCTCTAAACTGCCTGGTAAGAAGCTAACTGGACCCCTAGCTTCCTCCCAGTAGGAGGGGCTGCACTTCATACAATGAAATTTCATACAATGGAACACCATCATTATGGATGAATCTCACAACACAGTAAGGAATGAAAATACTGAAAGACCAAGTTACAGAAGAACACATACAGTGTGACACAATTTGTATAGAGATTAAAACTATGGAAAACAATATGACATCGTGATTAGGCATGAATACATATTTAGTACTACTATGAAGAATGATATGGAAGTGATAATTACCAAATCCAAATTCGAGATAGTGGTTGCATCATTGCATATTTGGAAGAAGTGAGATGCAACTGGAGTATCACAGAAGCATCAAATTTTATTGTAAAGTCTTATTGTTAAGCCGAGTGGTGATACACGGGTCTTCAATGTGTTCTTCTATACAATTTCTTGCCTTAAATGTTTCACAATAAATGTTTCCCATGAATGGGTATGCAGTAAGGAAGCAGAGTTGGCACATATCACTCTTGTAAAGGAGGAAATTCACAAGAATTGAGGAAGGTTTCTCTTAGGTTAGGGAGACATGGGGCCCCTTGGAGGCCACCCAGATGGGATTCAAAAGGAAGAGAGACGTTCTCCAGAATGTCCTGAAGTCTTTCTACAGCACTGAGATGCTTATAAATAAAATTATATCTTCATTGGCCTACGGAGGTGAACCATATAATAGTTTCCTTTTAATTAATCAAGCAAACTTCCGCACAACAAATATTCATTTTGCCTATCTTGTAATATACTAAACAACTCCCACACACAGTAGCACTTTATTTTCAAATAAACCACTTTCTAGATTGCCTATGCAAATGTCAAAATTTAGGCTGGAATTGCACTGATATTCATTACACACTCCTAGTCTCATATAGTAGCTCTATTAGTATTTGCCCAGTGAACAAACAAATGGAATGAGAGAAAATCTCTTAAAGAATTAATGTGTGCTTAAATGGCTCAAATTCATGTTGATTGCATCCAAAACACAACTTTCAACAAATACTATGATCCACTATAAGTCAATCATTATGCTAGACGCTAGGGATGTGAACATAGTTAAATTGCTCCCTAAGAATCCATGCCAAATTTGCATCATAACTTTTATTACCTCTGATGGAAATTAATCCTCCATTCTCTTATGCCCTTTTTGAAAACAAGGATTTTGCTCAATTTCTCTCTTTATCCTACTCTGCAAATAGCCATAGATACAGGTAGATTAAGGTGACAGTTAAATTATAGAGTCAAATAGAAGTTCTTTGTAGGTTCTCTGGTGTTTGGGGACCTTTTGCAATTGTCAGCATCTCTGTTCATACAGACGTCAGAGATCTGTCTTAGCTGTGAGAGCAGCAAATGTTGGCAACAAGATGTTTCTCTGCTTTCTCATAGGTTCCAATTATTCTCTTTCTTTCTACTCTCATGTTGAAGTTATTTTTCTCCCTCCAACCAATATTTTAAGAGATAATTTTATTTTAAAAGATATATTATTTTTACCTTTCTCAACCGTCAAGTGGCTTCATCCACAGCTGGATCTGGCTCTGCGTTTCCTGGCCACCAAGGTTGAGGTTCTTGAAATTTGGTCTATAATCCTAGCCCATTGTAGGAGGCCAGTCAAGAGCTGAGAAGACTCTGGAAATAGAATTTCTGGAGCAGGCCAGAGTCAGGCACCAATTGCCCTGTCCATGGCCATCCCCTGCTTCTGCCTGTCTGTGCTGGGCACCAACAGAGCGTGAGATGATGGAGACAAGCACGTGGGCACAGCCTCCTGCCAGGGCAGGAACCAGCCCTCAGGCCATGGCCCAAGAGTCTGCTCTGGGAGGCCGTGGTTTGTCCAGTTCAACCAGCTCAACCTGAGGGAACCCCATGCCTCAGCACGTAGGGACTAGAGGGGGTGGCAGGACTTCAGCAAGTCAGATGTCTACTTAGCAGAGCCACTTGAGTTTCAACTCTTCTAGAGCAGGATCACCATCAATGGCCACTGGCATGTAAATGGAAAATCTATTATAGCAAGATGTCCTTCTCCAGTTTATGATCAACACATCTGTCCTGGTTAAACCCTCAGTAGCAGATCAACCCAAGTTATATTTCACCATTTTACCAGGATGAACAGATAGAAACCCTTGTCTTCAGAATTAAGCAGTCTCTGCCTGTTTTTTCTGCTGCAACAGCTAAAGGAAAGTGTGAATCAGTCAACCAGAGGAGAGGGGAAGGAAAATGTGGTCGATACACCCTAAAAAAAGGAGGCTGGGGAGTTGAAATATTTATAACTAGAGCATGGTCTTCACAGAGTGAGGCTAATATGCTTCACAAACAGGCAGAACTGTAAAAATCCAAAATCAAGATACCCATGGCATTTCATATTGCCCCTGAAATATTGACAGGAAACACTACCTTCAGAGCAACTTTTATAAAGCTGAGATAAGGTAGTGAGAAATCCAACTGCTGAGGAACTGGATTCCTGGCTTCCAACAGTGGTTGGTCCATTCATTTATAGCAGTAAATAAATGTTATGAAAGCTCGTGTAGAAACCATTATCTAAATAGCTAAATATGAAAGGCTTGCATTATGGCCAAGCATGCATTTCTGGCAGAGGAAATACAAGTTTGTTCACAACGTCTTTTTTTAGGTTACTTTGAGGAAGAATGTCATCATTGGAATACTGCAAACCATAGCAAGTTTTTTTCTTTCTTTCTTTTTTCTTTACGGAATAAGAAATGACATCAGTTTACATGTCATCTGAGAAGAAAGGAATTTATTTTGTTGAAAGGCATCCAGATCTTGCTCTCTTTGGGAGGCTTTGTAACTGAAACAAACTTTATCATTGTTAATTGTTTGCCCATTTATGGGATTGGTAGCTAAATAAAAGTTTGTCTCATCAAGTCTGTACATTTATACATATTTCATTGGCCTAGTAATTTTACCAGTGTTATACACCCATGACAATCTTAAGGAAATGCTAACATTTAAAGCCTCATTTTTCTAAACTCAATAAGAAAAAGCCAAGAAGAAGAAGAGAAACTTTAAGCCATATTTTTTTCCAATGTATATAGAAAGAATATCTAAAATTCTTCAGCCCACCCTACAACTCCTCCCTGCCTTGCAAACTTTCTCTTCCTCCCATGTTTCCTATAGTGATAAATGGTTTTCAGCCATTTCTCCAAGCCAGGATCCCAAGAATGATCCTTGATTCCTCTCTTCCTAGCTCCTTCCTCCATTTGACATCCAGGCTGTTGCTTTAATGTTTTAATCATTCTCAAATATATCTCCACTGCCTCTGTCTCTGTTCAGCCGTTTGACATCTTTCACCTAAATTAATCCAATAATTTCCCAATCTCCCCACCTTAAATCTTGCTGTCTACAATCTTTCCATCCAACTCCACTATCCCATTCCAAATCATTGTGAGGATCCCCCAGCCATGTAGATGAAGACCGAAAGCCTCCATGTGATACCCAAAGCCCTTGGGAGGCTTTCTCCCTCCATCTTCTTCACCTGATTCTCCCATTCCCATTCTATATGCCAACCACAGAGAAATAATTAGAGTTCTGGAGAGCACCATGCTCTCTCACTTCTAAGCCTTCATAACTTTGGCTTCCTCTGCCCAGAAAACCCTTCCCCCCTCCTTCCCCACCCCTGCCTTAAACCCTTACCTGTTGAACTCCCACCTGTCTCTTGGGACTCAACTCTGGCATTACGTCCACATGGAAGACTTCTCTGACATGCTTCTGCCCCTAAACCTTGGTTAAGTGCCCTCTGTGTGCTCTCTGGGTACTAAGTGCTTAAACATGTTTGTGGAATGAATCAATTACCCTAAAAAGCCCATGAAACATCTGATGTGACCATGCTCATTTGCTTGACATCTCATGAACATGCTGTGTACATGCCCATCTCCACACCTGTGCCCACATTGTTCACTCACCTTGGGATGGTTTCCTTCTTCTTCAGGAAAGATTTCTCTGAACATTTCAACCGTAGGCAATATTTCTGACCTCTGAGTTCATGGCACATTTTGCATATGTTTCTCATTTGGCCTTTTACACAGTGCTGGTGATATCATTTATATTTCAAGTTTGGAGCTGTTTAACTTTTTATGGATATACATCTAGTCCTCCTGCCAATTATACTTTAAGCAACTTAAAAATGGACAAGATACTACTTTGTATTCCTCTTCTTTCTCCTCCAAATTCACATTGTTCAGCACAGTGTACATAACAATCAACACATATCATTTAACATTTATTATAAGATTAGCACAAGACTAATAAATGAAGAGAAGACTATACTATGTCACAAATATGTTCCATTTTCAAAAGAATAAATTATTTCAAATGAGATCATAAACAATATGAGAAATTCATCACCATGAACATAATTTATGATATGCTGGCATGTGAATGTCAAGCCTTGGGAAGCAGCAGCTGCAATGGAAACTCCAATTATTGTGCCAACGTTTAAACGCACTCAGATGTAGGACAAGCCAGATGTCAATCAAAAGTGGAATAAAAACAAGATGTACACTCTCCAAAACAATTTGTATGTATATTTAATCAAAGAGCTCACAGACCATATGGCAACAGTTAAAGCAAAAGAAAATTAAAGGAAACATTAAAAAATACAAAACGCTAAATGTCAGAAGTAAATCAAACATATCATTAACACAATAACTGTAAGTGGGTTAAACTCCCCTAATAACCATCTCACACTCACTGTAAACAAAATCCAATTATACACCTCCTTAGAAGAGACAGACATTAAACAAAAAGGCCTGTTCATCCAACAAACTGCTTTTTGTAGGGTATCTACTATATACTGACACCGTGCTAAGTGACACAAAGTTTAAATGTTAAAAGATAGAGATACACAGAGCAAACACAAACAAAAAGGAAGTAAGAGTCACAATATTAACATTAAAGAAGCAGTGCTAAAGACAAGAAGCATTACATAAAACAAAAAATTGTTTTGTTTATTTGTGTGTCTGTTGATGAAGAATATAATCCACCAGAATCCTCACTGGAAGGGATAAATATACCTATCCATCTTATAGAGTTGCTGCAAGTGTTAAGTAAGAAAATTCATCTAAAACACCTAGCTCAATGCCTGCCACATGCTACAGGCTCCAAAACTATTGGTTGTTTTTAGTATTTGTATTAGTAACAGTAGTATTAACAAGATATCACAGTCACTGATATTCATGCTGCAGATAACAGCATCAAAGTATATAAAGAAAAGTATTGGAAATACAAGGAGAAATTTACAGAATCACAATAAGAGGGTAATGAATAGGTTTTACCACACTTCTCTTTGTTCTTGAAACAAGTGATGAAAAAATGGTAACAGGCTCTAAATAATAATGACTGATTATATGCGCTGTTTTGTATGTGTGTATGTATGCATGTGTACATATGCATTTTTGTATATTCTACAAATGACCTACAGAAAAATATACTTTCTTTTCCATCATTCATGGAATATTTACCAAAGTTGATTATTTATTTCATCAAAATAAAAACAACAATGGGCAGAGCAAAAGATAGGAATTATTCTCTGATATCTGCAAGAAAACTGGAAATAAATTATGGAACAGTAGCAAAGAAAACAAGACAAAAACCTGAGAAGTTATATTCTCCTAAATAGCTCTCAGATGAAAAAGAATAGCAAAACTAACATTATAGAATAATTAAAAATGATGATATTGAAACACAACATAGAAAAATTGAGAGACAGTCAAAACTGTACTCAGAGGTAAACCAAAATCTTTAAATGATTTCATTATTCAAAAAATTAAGAATAAATAATAAGTGACCAAATCTTTATGTTCTAAAAAGTAGAAATACAAACTTAGAAAAAGTATAGGAAGATTAATATGATTGAAGCAGAAAATAATTTTAAAAACAGGAAATGTAAACAGTTTGAAAATAAACTCCATATCTGACTTCCATAAGAACAATAAAAATAAAGCCATGATAAGACTATGAAGAAAAAAGAAAAATCACAAATATCCACAAATAGAAATTATAAAGTGGATATGAGTATGTATATATAGATAGATCTCTCTCTCTCCATAAATATACACACATACACAAACATATATAGAGATACAAATATATATCTATGTTTCTATACATATAGAAAGAGACATCTATATCTCACAAAGCATACTTTATACTTAGCCTAATAATTTTGAAGGTCTCAATAATCTAGATGCAAGTTTCTTTTGAAAAAGAATTATTAAAATTAACTGAATAAAAATAGGAAAACTGGATAGATAAATTAAAGAAGAACTTGAGGGAAAATGTCTAAAAATTCTTTTTTAAAAAGCCGTTCCATTGTCACACAAAACTAAATTCAAGGAAAAGATAATTTCCATGCAGTGATAATAATATCATCATCCCCATCTTTATCATCATCTTAAAAATAGAGACCTTTTTTAATGCTTACAATGAGCTGGCAGCTGTAACAAGGACTTTGCCTATATAATCTCATTTAGTCTCACAGACATCTATATGCTAGGCGCTCGTGTTTACATTTTATAGGTGACTAAACCGCTGCTTAGACAAGTTGAATAACTCCACCAAGGTTATAAAACTGGAAAGCGAACAATCGGAATTTGAACCAAGGTCTGTGTATGTCCCCAAAGCCCATGGGCACAATGACTGTCCCTCACTGTCTTGTCTATTTAAATAGTTACTAAAACAAAGAAAAAGATCAATGCCTTCCCAATTAATTTTGTGAAACTTGCATAAACCTGATAGCAAAATTTGATGAAGCTAGCAAATCATAAAAAAGGAAAACTACGAAAGGTGGTGATAATGATGATTATTTGTGAATTCTTAAGTAAAAGAGCAACAAATCAAGACCCTCAGTTTAAAAAAGAAAGAACCATAAACAAGAATTGTTTGCTATGATTTAATCTATCACAACACTAGATCATGAAGATAAGTTAATATACATCTAGATGGATACTAAAAAGACAATTGTGAAATTCAGCATCTATTCCTGATTTTTGCTAATTCAAAGTGAATCAGAAATAGGAGGGCACTTGCATAATATGGTAAAGAAGTTCTATCTAAACTAATAGCCAAACATGGTAAATAATAAAACATGAGCATCATCCCTCTTTGCATCAAGGACAATACGAGGATATATCAACCAAACAGTTCTAGTCAATACAATGAGAACAGAAAAAGAAAAAAAGGAGATATATAAATATTGGGGGGAAATTAACTTTTTCAGACCTTATTTCTTTGCTTGGGAAGGTAAAGGAAAATAAGTCAATCAAGTTTGGTAATTCCACACTCCAGGGGGTGAATGATACAAATGCTTTAAACAGAATTGAGGTAGACCATAAATCCATACTGTTTTTGGTTATGAAGTTTCCTTTTTTAACCTCAAAAACTTTTACAAGCTTCCACGTGATAATTTTGTGCTTTTACCATTTGCTGATTCAGAAAATAGATTATGATTAAGCTTAGTATGAGTTCAGTAACATTTCAAAATGTTGTTGTAATTCATTAATTCATTATATTGCACATACGCACATATTACATACTTCTACATACTTTTGAAAAACAGTGGTACACAGAGAGCTGCTTGGCGTTCATATGAATTTATACACCCTTCTCAATAACTCTGCATCTCGCTCCCACTCATAGAAGTTCATAGCCCACAGGCAGGAGCAACTGCTGGAGACATCTTCAGAAATCAGGAGAAGGAGAAATCGGAGTGGGAGGGTATGGCCTGAAGGAGTCGGTCTCTTGATCTGACAAGTCTGCAAGATTAGTCAGGAATGGCTTAGTGACTCACTGTTTTAAAAAGCTGTGAAGGGCACCTGATAAGCACATAAAAGTTTGGTTCCTTTATTTACATAATAAAGCAGAAGAGCTGTGATTCACCATATAATTCTTAATTAGGAAAGACAGATAGGGAAAACCAAGTTCTCAAACGTTAAGAGAAAGATACATATGTATCACCTATTCAATATAGGGAATGGTAATCACAAGGCAAGAGAAGAGGGTACAGGGAGTTTAGGCAGACAGCTATTCACTCTTTAAGAAAGGAGAACACAAAGTTCATAGACATAATTTCCCACTGCCTCCCGAAGTAGTCATGTACGTACATGCAGAAAGATGTACAAATAAAATATCAAGTAATGACAATTAAATGGAAAGCAGCAACTTATCGATGGAGAAGTCATCCGTTAAAAGCTTTTCCATTCAAAATGGATGTGGGCCAGAAATTGGTTCTTCATTCCTCCCTGTAGTATGCATTCTTGGTAGCTACTTCCAGAACATTGCCAACACCATTACACATTTGCTTTATATAGCTTTCAAGTTGTTCTGCAGTTTCCCTCTGGCCAAAGAACTTTCTAAAAACTACTCAGGGAATAAGTAGCACAGACAGGTTGTCTCCCAGGCTTGGAATCCATTGCCTGAGCAGTTTCTATCTAAATTCCTGTTGCTTCCAGTACAGTTGGAGTGGCTAGCGATCTCAGCTAATTATTTTATCCCTGAGTTGACTACATAAGGATGAACTGGTGACCTGCATTCAATTCTCTTCATATCATTGGTCACCACTCACACTGAGACTTTTTAATCCAGGTAGACCTATGGACAAGTCAGACCCTGGCCCTTATTTACTGGCAAAAAAGTTTACCTTGCCTCTCTGGACTCAGTCTCCCGATCAGTAATAGGCAAAGAACATTATCACGTGGAATTTTCACAGTAATGAGTTTAAAGTACCTGGTTTACATCAGGCTTTGTCAGGGCGAGTTTCCTCACTTCTCCCCTCCTGCTCTTGTGTACCCAATATTCCCAATTTTAGTGATTAGTCCGTGGCCCATCCTCTGGCTGCAACATGAGTCCAGCTCTGGTCTTAAGGCTTTAAAATGAATTTTAACATTAGAGACTGCCTTGGGAAAGCATTTTATCACGTCCTTCAAGACTCAAAACTCAACGTAATCTTTCCTCCTCTATTCTCTCCTGTACCCTGCCAACAACTGGAACCTGTGCCTTCGATTCAAAGCATATTAAAGAATATATTGCCAAGCTGCTCTGTAATTGTTCTCAGATACATGCCCCATTTCAAATAAATGGTAAGGTTCTTAAAAATAAAAACAATGCTTTCTACTCCTTTGCTCCCTACAATGAAGCCCAGTTTACTTCCCCATTTATAGTGGGCACTCGAGAGACACTTGTTCACCCCCCACCACTTTCATGAAACCAGAGAATTTTTCAAAAACAAACATGAGTCTATCTGATTTATCAAACGCATTTCAAATGACCTTTAAAGGTAATACTATTACAACATCACCTTTAATTCATCAATAAATTCAGATGGTTAAATAGTGGGCATAAATTTCTACAAATAATCTTTCTCTTAAAGCTGCAAAATATTTTAAAGACTCGATTTAAGTGAACTCGGCAACATCTAGCACCAGATCCTTCTGATTAGTTAGCTGTTGTCCAAACATCTAGTGGCAGGTATTGTATTCAGTTTAGCAAATAGCACACTTTCACAAAAATCAACCTTTGTGTGGCCTTTATCTACAGAGAAAAGCAGAAAGCATAAGATCATAGACTTGAAAACCGAAAAAAAATTAAGATCAAGTGATCCAGCCCTCCACTTTCAAGGAAGTACGGTATTATATTATTATCATTCTACTGATCAAACAACCAAGACCCAGAGTATTTTGATTATTTTTCCAAGCTGAATGTTCAGGGCAGGGGAGGAGGCACAGTTCTCATGGTGACTAGACCTAAAGTTCTCCAGCCTTGGGGTCTGGCACTTCTTTAGCTACATTATATGAAAGCTTAAAAATTTCTCAAGTCTCTAGATTTAGGATTACCAAGATGATTAGACAAATAGTAGCCCCTATTCCCACCCTTTTCCCAATCCTGCATCTGAAGCACTGATGTCCTGCCTGTGCCACCAAAGGCTCCATGTCCATCCCTTTGGCTCTCCCTGAGCAGTAACCTTTCTGTAGATTCTGGGCCAATGTGGCTCATGTCCTACCTTTTCCTAATGTCCCACTGACTGCCATTTTTTGAAGACAGTGACTGTTTCATATTCACAAAACCATTCCAATGACTAGCACAATACCAGTTGTGTAGCAGGTACTTAAAAGTTTTCGAGTGACTGATGAGTGCCTCAGTAGTGCTGAGTTGCCACGAGGAGTAGTTTGGTCCATGAAATTGGTGAAAGAATCACCTGCCGTATTTTCCATCTTCTTTATCGTACAGTTTTCTAAGTGGGCTCTTTTCAATACCCTAGAAGTGCCATAACCTTCAAGTTGGGTTGTGGGCTAGACTCACGTGTCACATAGCACAAGCACGAGGCTTGGCAATTCAACACCGTTACCACTCCAATTCAATCAAATCCACCTTCAGCTGAGAACTTTAACTGTAGGTAGACATAGACCACCATTCACTCAATCATTCAGCTCTTTCTCTGGGCTCAACTCCCACATTTCTAAATAAGGAAGTTATTTACTCTCACAGCTGGTGAGATCACAGCAAGCTTCAAAGAAATATTCTCCAGTTGCAGCACCATACTCAATATCTTACAGGTGATTACACTCTACTGTGAAATTATTCACTTTTCCCAGTTTGCAAGTTTCCATGCAAATACCTTTTAATGTCCTGGTGTAATCAATCAACGTAAACACACAGCACACATTTTTTTGATTTAGTTTCTCCTTTCTAATACTGTCTTAAGTAAGAACGAAAACACTAGCCTAGGACCAGAGTGCAGTGTGGATGTCAAGAGAGAACAGAGCTCCATAGTTAGGAGAGGTTGTAGTTTCCACTCTACTGCTGATCACTCCCCATCAACTTTGCTTTACATACACACTGAGACCCAGCACGGGTCTGAGAGGGATTCGGAGGCTGACCTTAGTGGGGTGTCTCACTGATCCAGATTCTCAGGGTGTGGCCTTCCTTATGCCTGTTCTTTTTCCAAACCCGGGGAGGAACCTGATTACCAAAGGTCTGAGAAAGGTTCTTAAGTGTCATCCTTCAAGTCCTGGGTGAGACAAACAATGGTGCTAACAGGGAGAATTGCAGCTACCAAAACCAGGAGCGGGGGCTGGCCCCGTGGCCGAGTGGTTAAGTTCGCGCGCTCCGCTGCAGGCGGCCCAGTGTTTCGTTGGTTCGAATCCTGGGCGCAGACATGGCACCGCTCATCAAACCACGCTGAGGCAGCGTCCCACATACCACAACTAGAAGGACCCACAACGAAGAATATACAACTATGTACCAGAGGGGCTTTGGGGAGAAAAAGGAAAAAAAAAATAAAATCTTTAAAAAAAAAAAAAAACAGGAGCGGCTGCTTAAACTCAGTAGAGAGAGATGTTGGCAGCGGGAAATCAGAGATCCCATTTGTGAGACAATGTGATTCTGATGCTCAGCTGAGCAGATGGAGGTCTGAAAGATACCTGGAGCCAAAAAGCTTGGAGAGGGTCAGCCTGTGCGTTCAAGGCCAGTGGGATGGGGCCAGAGACGACAGAGCTTAGTCACCACAAGTATTAATCTAGGCTCTGAGATTATAGCATTCACAGGGGCCCCTCAGCAGCCAAGTCTTCTCTAGTCTGTCAGATTTGCTGTTAGATATTTATTCTCATAAATTTTCTAAGTTCCTAATGTGTCTCCCTCCCCCAGTTCAAATGTAACATACACCTTAAAAGTAGGACGAGAAAGCATATCAAACATTTGCCAATGAAATGCATATGGATCTAGAGTCAAACAGACCTGAGTTCAAACTCTGCCACCTGTTAGTTATCTGACCTTGGACAAGTGATTCAACTTCGCAGAGCCTCAACTGCCCCATCTGCAAAATGGCCATTTTTTGAGAAGGAAATAAGGAAAGATGCACGAAACACCTGACACAACGGCAAACACTAATACTGTAGCTGTTGCTATGGTTTGCTGGTAGAACACAGCCTGGCACACAGTAGGTGTTCAGTAAGCAATAATGGACTCCTATCATCAGGATTCACATAGTTCTGAGAAATGGGACAGGGGACAGTTGCCTGGTGCATGAGGTCTGGAAAGTGGCCTCCAGGAGAGGGAAGAGAAGCCTAAAAGCATCATGGGGAATAAAATAAAAGTTGTCCAAATTAAAATAAAAGTTACCAAGTGTAGGATCCTCTCCATCAGTCTGGACTCTGAGACAAAGAGGGTTTTACTTAAAGCTTCACAATGGAGATGTCTTTTATTTCTCCTTGGATTCAAATCCTGATAAACAAGAGATGTTTCCCCCACCCAATTTTCCCCTCACCACCACCACCATCACAAAACAACTTTGTCTCCCTGTGACATCAACACAACACACCTCATTGTGTACCCTGACCAGCTTCCCCTCCCCCACCTCCTCCATGTGCCTTAGTCAGTAGAAATGAGGCTGGCAGTACAGCTGCTGGTCAAGGGTATATGTGCTGGGGAAGAAAGAGAGGTGGCTGGCTACACGTTAGCCAACCATTAATGACCAACGTTGACAGTCCAAACCATCAAAACCCATTTTATTATTTTTTTACTCAATCAGGGGTAATGATTGCCATCCGAGAGGAAAACACCCTTAAGCGTTCAGGTTTTGTGAACTTTTTACAAATTAATGACTGCACATTTTATCTTTCCTAACTTTGGCCCTTTTCTCCTCCTGCTACTTATGAAAACTTTTATTTCCAAAGATGAACGGTAGACATCTACTTTCTCAGAAAAGTCAAGAAACATTAGAGGCAGCAGTTCCAACGGTGAGCAAAACTACAGCAAAACATGATACAACAACAAATTAATGGTTTCCATCATGTCTAGCAGCCTTCATCCTCAATGTATATGTGTAAAACAAGAACCTGATGTTACTTTGCAATGCAGCCACAGATACTTTTATTGTGAGCGGATCCCACGACCTCAGGGCTCTGGAAACCACGGAAAGTAGTGAAGGGAGCTAGGAGAGGCCGAGGGGAGAGGTCCTCAAAGCTCTGAGTCAGAGCTCTGCTATTTGGGGGGATTCCACTCATCTCCCTGGGGGTTAGTAAAGCAGAAAAGACAACCAGTTCTGGCCTCTGATGATAAACAAGGGAAAGAACCCAACACTCCACAGAATTTTGATGGATAAGAGAAGCCCTAAAAAGAACTACCTTAAGGAGTTGGAAAGTTCACAACGAAGGCAATATTAATAGAAATGGATGGGCTAGGCTAAAGCTATGACGTGGCCCACAGTCTCCCCCTAACAGAAGACTGTTTCATCCATCTCCAACCACCCTCACCCCCTCATTTGAATTAGGCTGATGTTGAAGGAGGTGAACACTCGCTGTGCATCCCCAACCGACGGTGGAGAAAGGGTCCTTAGGATCATTTTGGGCTGGATGGAAAATCAGATTTGAGATTACAAAATTGGCTATAGAGAATCCACATGTGAGTTATGAAGAATTGACTGTGGTCCCTGGGGTATCCTAGGAAGCATCAGCAATTTGAAAATATATCCTGTAAGCCCGTATTCAAGGTGCAACGAGAGATGCAAAGTAGTGGTGTATATAATATGGTTCCTAACCACAGGGAGATTATCATCTCATTAGGAAAATGTTTCACGTGAAATACTGAGAGTACTAAAAATAAGACAGACACAGTTTGTCTCTGTGACTCATCGACACAAAAAAAGCAATTTGAATAGCAGAGGGAAGACTGGTTTCTCTTCTGTCCTGGGAGTGGACATTTCCAGCAATCACTCCCCTTGTTATTTTGGAGGATTCCTCAATGTGTGTGATAAGGATGGGATGGAGTGACCCTCAGCCCCTGCCCACATAATGTGGGCATACAACTCAAGCTCAGCCAGCCAGCCAGATGCTCCTACCTGGTTCTGGATCTAAAGTTATGGATGCAAAGACTCAGAGACATAGGCTCACTCACGGTGTCTACCATGGGGTTCTGCAATGGCCGTGATGTCCTGGCCTTACTGCTTTTGCCCAAGACAGTCCCTGGCTTCTGGCTTCTGAGCCACTGGACTTGCCTCAGTTCCAGTCTATCTGCTAGTTCTCCAACCTCCTGTTGACTCTCCGAGCCCCTAACTGTGGCTCCTTAATCTTGCTATGACTGAAAATACTGACTTCTACGGCCATCCTACTTGTAGATAATTCCCTGTTTCTACTGTATTATTATTAACTTTTTAAAAATAAGAACTGTGCTTATTCATCTTTCCTATCCCTGGAGCTCTCCACACTGAGAGCTCCTCAGGAAGGGTATATTTAATTGAAAAAATTTAAAGGTATCAAATGATGGGTCCTCTTTTTGTGTGTGTGTTTGTTTTACCACAACCTGGCATATAGTAGATGCCCAGTTCAGTATTGCTGAAAGAATCTTGCCTTTGGAGTCCAACTAAATTCCACTTCTTACTTGGAATTCTTAGGGCCTTGGGCAAGTCATTTAACCTTCCTGAGCCTCAGTTTCCTCATTTACAAACAGGGACAGTAATTCCTACCTCATTAGACTACGGTGAAAATTAAATGAGACACTAAATTGAGAAATAATAGTCTTTTCAACAAATGGTGCTGAAACAACTGGATATCCACCTGTAAAAGAATGAAGTTGACTCCTATCTACCTGACATCATATAAAAAAATTACCTCAAAATGGATCACAGACCTAAATATAAGAGCTAAAACTCTAAGACTCTTAGAAGACACATGCAAGTAAGTCTTCATGACCTTAGATTAAGAAACAGATTTTTAGATGATAAAGAAAAGTAGAAGAAACAAACAAACAAAATAGACAAGTTGGACTTTATCCAAATTAAAAACTTTTGTGGATCAAAGGACACTATCAAAAAGAAAAAAAAAAAGATGAGCCATAGAATGGAGGAATATATTTACAAATTCATTTACAAATCTTTTATCTCGTAAGGGTCAGAATATACTAGGAGGTGTGGGGAGAATGGTGACTGCTAATAGGAAGAGGGTTCATTTTGGGGGTGATGAAAATGCTCTATAATTATATAGCAGTGATGGTTGCAAAAATCTGTGAATATACCACTGAATTGTTCTGTGAAAAATAATTTAAAAAATTATACTGTGAATATACCACTGTGAAAACCCACTGAACTATATCCTTGAAGTGGCATATGAATGACATCTCAATAAAGTTAGTAAAAATTAAATGAGACAGTGTATGCATGTAACCATTGTGTACAAATATACATGTAGTGAGTGCTCAAAATATTTCAGATTTTGTTGCTTTTACTTATGATGATTGATCGATTAGGCAGAAAGTACTGGAGACAGAGCGACTAATGGAAGGGGCTTCAGGCTGGATCAATACAAGAATTCCTCCCACCCAGAGCCATCGGGCTGATGTGTTCTTTGTAAGAATCCTCTATATGTCTCACAGGAGCTATAACTTGGGTTCATATGTGTCTCACCCTTATTCTCACCTGTCCTCACTCTATCCATTGGCCCAAATTGTTCTGTCCTCCTTGGTCTTTATCTTTGGAGTCAAAATGCACTTAAAATGTTGTGAGGAAGTGCTCATTTTACCCCCTTATGAGTTAGATTCTGACTTTCTCATGGCCTCACCTCTCAGCATTTTCTCCTATTGCTTACTTAACGTAGAACGTATTTACCACAAAAATCTAATTCTTGATATTCAACTTCTTCATATAAATCAAAAGTTTGCTTGCTTTTGGGGGTTTTTTGGATCACTCATCTGTCTGTTTTTCATAAAAACATAGCCAAATGATTAGAGAGTATACCCCAGAACTACAACAGCGAGCGAGCGTCTCTGGGTGATGGGATTATGTGTAACTTTTCATCCTCTTCCATATACTGTGTGGTCTCTTCCAAATGTTGTACAAAGAATCATTATTTAAAACATGCTATCAATAGAAAAATGTTACATACTTAAATGTTATAAATTAGCCCCAAGATGGTTTATGAAGAGAATTATCTCCAAAGTCAAGATGACCTCAAAGATGTATCAGAATGTTCACTGGAGTAAACTTTGTGTGTGTGTGTGTGTGTGTGTGTGTGTGTGAGAGAGAGAGAGAGAGAGAGAGAGAGTGAGAGAGAGAGAGAGAGAGAGTCAGATTTGTGTACTTTTCGCATTTGTTGTGACCCTTCCTATGGAATTAAGAGGACATACGTCTTTGCCAGTTTCAGGTCAAGGCAGTAGTCAAACGTTTAATCCAGTTTTCAGATTTAATATGGTGATTTGTACCATTGCTCAGACATCCCTTGACCTTTCCTTGGCACCTTCCGATTGGATTCTTGTAAGGCAAAGAAAACCTGAGTGATTTGTATCACCACACCACCACCCATACATTTACAGTCTTGCAAAAAATTCTAGTCTAGACAATAATTAAAGTCAGAAATGGAACTTAATTAAAGCATCTTTCGCAAGCCCCGAGGGCCAGTCCCTGGCGCTCACATACACACAGCCGTGTTTATGTAAACCATTCTTGGGTCCGCTTGGAGATATCCTCCTCCGAGGCACAACTTCCCTTCCAATCTCTTAGAAGGAATGTGAGAAAGAACCAGGGTCAGGAGTGGCCGGCTTAGGTGGGAGTGAAGAAGATGAAAGCAAGATGTTTTCCTAAATGTGTAAGGATAAATGTCAAGAATCACAGTGGTATAATTAAGACATCAAAGAAACTGAAACTGAGTTTGATTAGTCAGGAGCCTAGTAAACGCTTAGACAAAATATGCCCCAGAAATCACAAACCAGCAACTCCAGGGGCTTTGACAGCCTGCCGATATATTTTAGTCAGCCTGCAAAATATTATGTTTAAATTAATCCTAGCATTGAAAATGGGGAGATTTTACCTAAAAATCAAATTTCGAGCTTCTTTTAAATAATTCAAAAAATTAAACACAGAGCTAGCTCTTTTTTGGCAACAATAGCTGGTGGTGAGTAATAGCTGTATCCTTCCGACATTCAGCAGGACACGCCCTCCAGGTCACCCACCCACTCAGGAGTCCCGGCTGTCCCACCTCAGTGAAATCCAGCGGCAGTTCCATTGATTATCACGCAATCGATTTTGTTTTTCTCACTCCCAGCAGGATTCCATTTTTATATCACCTGTGCAGTCTTCGCCAACATTTGGGTTTGAGACCCTACCCACCTCCCTCTCACCCCCAAGCCCCTTTCCCCTGGCGGATGCCTTACCACCGTCATTCCTTTATCTAAAATTTTCCTTTCCTTTATGCTCACTGGTGCCTTGTTAGGAAACGAATCTGGGTTCAGCCTCAGGCATCTGAAGCTTCTGGGAGAAGAATAGAATGGGACGGTATAGAAAAACAACTGAGTGTGGAGTGAGTAAACAGATTCAAATCCTAGTAATAACTGGAACTAACATGGATTACCAGAAAAATGGGGGTTCAGAGCCCAGCTCCTGAGCGTTCTGCTTTGAGATCTTGAGCGATGTACTGGACCTCTCTGAAGCTCTTTTGTATCTGTAAAATGTAAATATTTGCTCTGCCTACCTCACAGGATTGTTGTGAAAACCGAAAAAGATATTCTAAGAAGGTGATAGGACTAAATCAAGTTAAGATAATTTGGGTTGGGGAGGCAGCTAAACTATTAAATTATTTTGGATGGGTTGGCAAAAATTACACCTTACCAAGTTTTCCAAATTCTCTCTCTGAAAAAGCAAATAGTATAATAATATGGTCCCTAATTTGTTTTTATCATTTACCCAAGTCCGTGGATTGTTTACTAAATGTGAGGAAGTGTTTTCAGTGTGTATATGACCTTTCTCTGTAACTCTTCAGAAGACCCAATAACTAAAAGTCTGTCTGCCACAGTGTCTACCGTACACACTATTACAGAAGTTTCCACACACAAGAATTTTTTAATTGGCTTATGACATAAATCTGTTATGTACAACATATACTTTGTGTGTGTGTGTTATTGGATGTAACTGGCCTTCTGATCTGTGACACCTAAAACAAGAGAGTATGGAGAACTTGGTCACAATACAAATAACTCTTTTAAATTATTTTTAAAACTTTTTTCTAAATATGAAAATAATAGATATTTATTACAAATAATTTGGCTATGACAGTAATTCCTGTTGTAGGTATTTGTTATAGATAAACACTGTTGATATTTGATACTGTTCCTTCCAGTCTTTTTTGTATGTAATTCTTTTTTTTTTTTTTTTTTTTGCTTTTTGGCGAGGAAGATTGGCCCTGAGCTAACATCTGTTGCCAATCTTCCTCTTTTTTTTTTCTTCTGCAAAGCCTCAGTGCATAGTTGTATATCCTAGTTGTAAGTCCTTCTAGTTTTTCTATGGGGGATGCCTCCACAGCTTGGCTTCATGAGCCATGTGTATGTCTGAGCCCAGGATCTGAACCGGCAACACTGGGCCACCAGAGTGGAGCACACAAGCTTAACCATTATGCCTTCCAGCTGGCCCCTGTAATTCTTTTTTATTTAGCATCATTTAATTGACCATTTTCAAAATCATTGTTTTAGGGGCTATATAATATTTCATCTCATGGATATAACATTTTATTTTTTTCATTACGATGGTGAATTGTGAAGCTGCATTTTACTGGTTATTATATTAATGTATATTAATTAAAAACAAATTCAGCAATACTAAAATGCATGATAAAGTAAAAATTATCTTCTCATTTTAGTGAAATTACTTTCAAACTTTTGTTTGCATGCAGACACATATACGTAGATAAAGACGTAGCTTTTTAAAAATGAGCTCATGATACACATTTCTTTTCAGCCCACATTTTCCACTTACTATATCATAGGTATCAATCCTATTAACTAGATCTACATCAGTTTTTAATGGCTGCATAGTATTCCATTGTGTGGTTGTACTACAGTTGTTTTAACAATCACCTACCAACGGACTTTGTATTATTTTCAGTTTTCACTAGCGTAAGTGCTACTGAGATCAATATCCTATGCTTGTTCTCTGCAATCTTGTGGATTATTTCTCTAAGATACATTCTTAGAAGTGCATTGCTGAGTCAACAATGCACTCTCTCCCACCCAAATTGCTTCCCCCAAATTTGTCCCAATTACATTCCTACCAAGAGGAAATGAGAATGCCTGATTTACACCACTTCATCAATGAGGATGGTTTAATCTTTGCTAATAATAGGTAAAATAACATCTCATTACTTTCCTTTGTATCATGTTAATTTCTAATGAGATTGAACATCTGTTCAAGTGGTTCTTGGCCATTTATATTTCTCCTTGGTAAATTGCATTTCATTTCCTTTAACCATTTTCTATTAAGATAGGAATATTTTTCTTCTTGATTTATAAGAGCTCTCTAGTCCATAATTTATTTGAAAATTCTCTTATTGATGGATAGTTGTCTTTCATATTTTAGCATTATAAATAATATAGTAATGAATACTTTTATAAGTAAATGTTTATACATATTACATATGATCTCTGTTGAATAGATTAGAATAGAATAATTAAAATACTCTAACATATATTGCCAAAATGCTTTCCAAAAAAGGCACACCAACTTATGCTGCCACCATCAAATTAGGAGATAACTTACAGCACAGCAAGCCGTTCCATATCCAATCAGAGTATTACAACAGGATGCAGATAAAGACATAAAAGATTACGGCATATAAATCACAGAGGGCAGTTACAGTCAATCCTCCTATAATATCTCTGGAAGCCAGGACAGAAAAGGAGGATGAGAACATTTTGGTAGATCTGAAATGGAGAGGCATACAATCTTTGTCTCCTTTAAAATTTGGCCCAAATCTAGCTCCTTCATAGTTCATTGAAAATATGTGTCTGCAGCTAATTTAAGATTCAAAACCTGATTAATACTTTCACCTTCTTACCTTCCCATATTCCAACTAAGTCCAAATACCTATTGTGCAAATACCGGCTTCTCTTAGAAATGCAAAATCCCTGGGGCCGGCCCGGTGGCTCAGCGGTTAAGTGCGCACATTCCGCTTCGGTGTCCTGGGGTTCGCCGGTTCGGATCCCGGGTGTGGACATGGCACTGCTTGGCACGCCATGCTGTGGTAGGCGTCCCACATATAAAGTAGAGGAAGATGGGCACGGATGTTAGCTCAGGGCCAGTCTTCCTCAGCAAAAAGAGGAGGACTGGCAGTAGTTAGTTCAGGGCTAATCTTCCTCAAAAAAAAAAAAAAAAGAAAGAAAAGAAATGCTAAATCCCAGTGAAACCAAGGAAACAAGAACACAGCCCAAGTGTTGCGCCATTTCTAGGATATGAAAGTCCATAGTGACTCCAGAGACTAGGCCTGGATGACAGGAAATGGTAAGAGCTCTGTGTTTTGCCAATCAAAGTACGGAGGGGTGTTTCACACAACAGTTTAAGCCAGTGAAAACATGCAAATTTTACTCACTCAGTAAACAAACAAATAACCTTGCAACACCAAACTCAAATCAAGTCTATTTCAATAACCCAAACTAGGCAGCTTCGCTGTTCAAAATGCTTTTCCCAGTAAACTCAAATCACACAATCTGTCATAAATTACAGCCTGGGGGGAATGGCAGCAGCAGCAAGAACGCAAACGTGCTGGTAATGTCTAATGCAGAGAGTGGATAAGGAATGTCTAATTAATGGTTATGAAGTCCTTTCAAGGTATAAATCCTATAGCATCATCATCCAGTCAAGGCAATTAACAGCCTGTTTTTCTTCTTTCAAACACAGGTTATCACACAAAAACAATCATAACCAGCAAAGCTACAGCCAGTTACATATTTTTTTAGTTATATATATTTTTTATAGAAGCGCTAAGTTATATATAAATTAAAAGTTCAGTTACATGTTTTTCCATTATGATTCAGTTGATCTTTGTTCTTCTTCCCAACTGCTACTGGTTATGGGTCATACTATAATTACCATTTTCTAACCGATAGCATCAAGCTCGCCACATGACAGAGACTCTGCTATACAACACGGAAGTTTCTTGCAAATGGTGTTACATTTGTCATTTGTTTTTACTAGGAACGTTTCAGAGTCTGATTATTAATGATACTGCTGTGTTGCGTCTCTTTCCATTTAGTTTTTACTCTTTTATTCCTCCTTTATTAAATCTTACTCCCTCCTGGGATTCTGAGAATTCTGATGACTTCTAAATCATTTTACTAACTCAAACCTCTTTTCTATGCTCCAAGCATGTGCTTCTAAACCCTAATTGGTCACTTCCACCTCACGTCCCACACAGAGCTCAGCCTCACTTACACAAAGCCTAGCTCTCAAGATTCCTCCACTCTCATTAGAACCTGCTGCTTTTTTTTTCTCTTAGGTAATGTCACCAGCCTGAGTCACTGAAGCTCTAAAGGTCAGCTGGCCTCTTTCTCCTTTCTCTCCTCCCTCCTTCCCCTTCCACAGCCATCTCAGCTGATCCAGCTTTTAGAATGTCAGTTGTATCTGTTACACCTTCTCCTTAGCTATGACATAAGGTCGAGTCCTCCTCAACTCCTGGTAGAACCAGCACCATAGCTTATTAACTACTATCCCCCGGCTTACTTCTACTCACACCTTGACAGGGCTGCCAACAGGCTGTTTCAGAAATGATAATATGATCACATCACTGTTTTTCTTAAAGCCCTTGCTGACATCCCATAGCCAACAGTACAAAACTGTTGCTGGACAAGGGTGCATTTGCCAATGCAGGAGAATAGAACATACTTAAGATTGTGTTTGCTTCAGTCACAATTTTAAAATATTTGACTTGGGGCATGTGGACCTCTATTTGCATTCTTGTCTGATGCTCAAAAACAAGTAAGGCAGACCTGACTGTGAAGTGTCCAATTACTTTGGTTTCTCCTCTTAGCATTTCTTTAAAATAACAGATTTATTGAGATATAATTGACATATAATAAAATTCTCTTTGTCAAGGAGCACAATTCAGTAGTTTTTAGTATATTCACAGAGATATGCAACCATCACCAATATCTAGTTCCAGGATATTTTATTACCCCAAAAGAAACAAGAAATTCCAGAATATTTTATTACCCCCCCCAAAAATGCCATGCCAGTTATCAATCACACCCCAATCTCCCTTTTTCCCAGCCCCTAACAACCACTAATCTACTTTCTGTCTCTATAGATTTGCCTGTTCTGAGCATTTTACATAAATGGAATCATAGAATATGTGGCCTTTTTTGTCTGTCTTCTTTCAGTTAGCATAATTTTTCAAAGGTTTATCCATATTGTGGTATGCTTGATAATATTCCATTGTATGGGTATGCCACATTTTGTTTATTCATTTATCAATTGACAGACATTTGGGTTCTTTTGACTTTTTGGAAACTATGCATAATGCTGCTAAGAACATTTGCATACAAGTTTTTGTGTGGATATATGTTTATGATTCTCTTAGATATACATGTAGGAGGCGAATTGCAGGACCATACAAGAACTCTGTTTAGCATTTTAAGGAATTGCCAAATCTGTTCTAAAATGGCTGTACCATTGTACATTCCAACCAGCAACATATGAGGGTTCTAAGTTCTCCACATCCTTGCCAACATTTGTAATTAGTCCTTTTTTTTATTATAGCCATCCTGGTAGGTGCAAAGTGGTATTTCACTTGCTTTCGTTTTGCATTTACCCAATGACTGATGATGTTGAGAGTATTTTCACGTGCTTATTGGCCATTTGTATAACTTGTTAGATGATATGACTGAATTCTTAGCCCATTTTTTAAGTGAGTTATTTGTCTTGTGGTTGAGTAGTAAGAGTTCTTTATATATTTGGTTGAATAATATTCCATTGTATGGAATACAAGTCCCTTATCAGATATATGATTTGTAAATATTCTCTCCCATTGTGTGGGCTTTTTCACTTACCTGATGAAGCACAAAAGCTTTTAATTTTAATGAAGTCTCATTTACTATTTTTCATCTTGTCACTTTTGCTTTTGGTGTCATAGCTGATAAACCTTTTCCTAATTCAAAATCATGAAGATTTATTCCTATGTTTTCCAAGATTATTGTAGTTTTAGCTCTTATATTTAGGTCTGTGATCCATTTTGAACTAATTTTTGTATAGGGGGGTGTGCATTAGCGTTCCAACTGTATTCTTTTACATGCGGATATCCACCTGTCCCAGCACCACTTGTTGAAAACACAATTTTTTCTCAATGACTTTGTCTTGGCACCCTTGTCAAAAATCAATCGGCCATAAATGTAAAGGTTTATTCCTAAACTCTCAATTTGATTCCCTTGATCTATATGTCTAGTTTTATGCCAGGAACACCGTGTTTTTAGTGCTGTTGCTTTGCAGTAACTTTTGAAATCAAGAACTGCGAGTTACAACTTTGCTCTTCTTTTTCCAGATTGTTTTGGCTATTCTGGTTCACTTGCATTTCCATATATATCTTAGCATCAGCTTGTCAGTTTCTGGAAAAAAAGGCAGCTTGGATTTTGAGAACAATCATGTTGAATCTCTAGATCAGTATGGGCAGTATTGCCATCTTAACAGTGTTAAGTCTTGCAATACATGTACCTGGGTTATCTCCCCATTTATTTAGATCTCCTTTAATTTGCTTCAGCAATACGTAGTAGTTCTCAGTGTGCAAGTCTAGGACTTCTTTTGTTAAATTTCTTCCCAAATATTTTATTCTTTTTGATATTATTATAAATTGAATTGCTTTTTTAATTTTATTTTCAAATTGTTCATTGCTATTGTATAGACATACAATTGAATTTTGTAGATTCATCTTATATCCTATAACTTGCCGAATTGATGTATTAATTCTATTTGTTAATGGATTCCTTAGGATTTTCTGCATACAAAATCATGTTATCAGCAAATAGAGTTAGTTTTACTTCATTCCAATCTGGGAGTTTTCATTTCTTTTTCTTGTCTAATTGCTCTGGCGAGAACTACAGTACAAATACAGTACCATACAATACAGTGCAAAGAAGTGATGAGAGCAGAGATCTTATCTTTATCTTAGGGGGAAAGGTCTTTCACTGTTAAGTGTAATGTTAGCTGTCAGGTTTTGTAGATTTCCTCTGTCAAGTTGAGGCAGTTCTCTTCTATTCCTAGCTTGTTCAGAGATTTTTTTTCTTTTTGAGAAAGATTAGCCCTGAGCTAACATCTGCCACCAATCCTCCTCTTTTTGCTGAGGAAGACTGGCACTGAGCTAACATCTGTGCCCATCTTCCTCTACTTTATATGTGGTATGCCCACCACAGCATGGCTTGACAAGCAGTGTATAGGTCTGCACCTGGGATCCGAACCAGCAAAGCTCAGGCTGCCAAAGCAGGACACATGAATTAACCACTGCGCAACTGGGCCGGCCCTGTGTTCAGAGTTTTTATCAGGAAAAGGTGTTTGATATTGTCAAGTGCTTTTTATGCATCTATTCAGATGATCACATGGTTTTCATCCTTTATTCTATTAATATGTTGTGTTACATTGATTATTTTTCATATGCATTACCAGTCTCGTATTCCTGAGATAAATCTCACTTAGTCATGGTGTATAATTCTTTTTATATGTTGTTGTATTTGGTTTGCTAGTATTGTGTTAAGAATTATAATGTCTATATTCATAGGACATATTGGTCTGTAGTTTTGTTTCTTCTTTCTTCGTCTAGTTTTGGTATCACCTTAATACCAGCCTCATAGACTGAGTTGGGAATTGTTCTCTTTTATTTTTTAGAAGAGTTTGTGAAGGATTAGTGTTAATTCTCCTTTTAATATTTGATAGAATTCACCAAGTAGCTATCTGGCCTGGGCTTTTTTTATAGCAAATTTGTTGATTACTAATCCAGTCTTTTTTACTTGTTAAAACTCTATTCAGATTTTCTATTTGTTTTTGAGTTTCAGTATTTGTGTCTAAGAATTTGTCTATTTCATCTAGGTTACAAGTAGATAATAATCTACTTGGATTAATACCTACCTTATTTCAATAGTATACAAAAACTTTCCTCCTATATAGCTACTCCCCTTTGTCTTCTTATTGTCATACACATTACATCTTTATACCTTACAAGTTCATCAACATAGTTTTGTACTCATAGCTTTGTCTTGCAGGTGTCTTTTAAATCAGGCAGGATTAGAAACGGAGTTATAAACAAAAAATGCATGTATACTGTCTTTTATGTTTTACCAGTGCTCATTATTTCTTTGTGAGGACTCAAGTTACCATCTAGTTCACTTTCCTTTCAGCCTGAAGGATTCCCTTCAGTAATTTAAGAAAGGAAAGATCTGTTAGTGATGACTACTCTCAGTTTTTGTTTATCTGGCAATATCTTAATTTATTCTTCATTTTTGAAGAATACTTTTGCTGGATATAGATTTCTCGGTTGACAGTCTTTTTCTTTCAGTACTTTGAATATGTCATCCCAATGCTTTCTGGCCTCCATGGTTTCTGATGAGAAATTGGCTGTTAATATTAGTGAGACGCCCTTATACATAACAAAGACACTTCTCTCTTGCTGCTTTCAAGATTCTCTTTTCAATTTTCGAAAATTTGGTTATAACATTTCTCAGAGTGGGCCTCTTCGAGTTTATCATACTTGGAAAGCATTGAGCATCTTGGTTATGTAGATTCATGTTTTTTATCAAATTTGAGACGTTTTCAGCTATTATTTCTTCAAATATTCTTTCTGTCCCTTTCTGTCTCTCCTTTCCTTCTCAGACTCCCATTATGTGTATGTTGGAACACTTGACGATGTCCCACAGGTCTATGAGGTTCTGCTAATTTTTCTTCATTTTTTCCTTTCTGTTTTTGTACTAAATAATCTCATTGGTCTATCTTCAAATTTTCTGATTCTTTTTTCTGTCTACTCAAACCTGCTGGTGAACCTCATTAGTGAATTTTTCATTTTAGTTATTATACTTTTCAGCTCCAAAATTTTGAATTAGTTTCTTTTTATAATTTCTACTTCTTTATTGATATTCTCTGGTAAGATATTGTTTCATATTTTCCTTTATTCCTTTAGATATGATTTCTTTAGTTCTTTGGACACATTTATGGTTACCGACTGAAAGTCTTTGTCTAGGAAGTCCAATGTCTGGGCTTCTTCAAGGATAATTTCTATTGATTGCCTTTTTTCCCCCTGTGTATGGCACTTATGTTGCTGTTTCTTTGCATGTCTCATAAACATTTTTTGAAAACTGGACATTTAAAATAATACAGTGCAGCAACTCAGGAAATCATATCTCCCCCAACCGTGGTTCATTGTCATTTCTCTTTGTTGTTGTTGTTATTGTTCTTGTTGTAGTTATTGTTGCTATTTTTTAGTGACTTTCCTGATTCTATTCTGTAGAATAGAATATTCTTTATCATGTGTGGTTAGCTTAGTGGTCAGCTAATGGCTGGGCAGATATTGTTTTAAATGCCTTGAACCAATAAGTCTTCCAGCCTTTACTGAGGAGATTTTTGTGTATAGTGGGGCACACCTTCAACTTATCAGCTGTTTACAACTGTTCCTTAGCCTTCATTCCCTGCTTGTGCAGATGCTGAAGGTCAGCCATAGGTGAGAGATTAGGGTTTTCTCAGGTCTTTCCTGAGAATGTGCACACCTCTGCATGGGTGCATGCCTTTTATATTTCCAGGAATATGTGAGCCTTTCAAATCCCTGATGGACACCTCATTCCCTAGCTTTTAATTTAAAATTTTTTATTAGCATCCTGTTTGCCCCAACTCTTATTGCTGCCTCAGGCAGCTGCAATATTAAACAATTGCTGTGATTGTTTTTGACAAGTATCCCAGAAGAAAGGTTCTTTTCACTGAGTGAGTTCTGAATCAGGTCAAATAAAGACAAGACCTGCAAGTGGGAGTTTCCAGGGAGCTCCCAGACAGGTCAAATCATGACAATTCTCTGAGAATGAGGCTCTTTGTAGAGCTCCAAACAGGTTTTAGCCCTCCCCGGTGGCTGCTAGACTACTGGTTTTCACAGCTACTGTGATGGCAAAACTATTGGTTTTTAAGGCTTCCCCAGAGCTGGGAAGAGGGGAATGGGAATAGGGCATATTAAATGACACAAGACTCACTGTTCTTACTGAGTTTCAGGAGGTTTTTCCCTAAATAAATGCTCCCCAGATTGTTGCAAGCTTTTGTTTAATTTCCCAAGTTTAAAAACTGTTCATTTTGGTCATTTTTGTCAGTGTTCTCCTTGCTTTTGTGGAACAGATTTTCAGAGGTCTTTACTCTACCATTCCAGAAGTACTTCTCTTTCCCCTTAGCATTTTTATGGGAACTAGGGTTAGGACTTTAAGTGGCTTATCTCATCTTATACATTGTTGTTAAGTAATCTTTTTTACCCCACCCCTTGTCAGAAACTCTCTCTTCAAAGGTATCTTTGAGTCCTTTAAAATTTCTAATGTAAAAATAATTTTCAACTTATTTTTTCTCAACAAATGACAAATCACAATTATTACCCAATATCACTGTGTTTAATGAAGATAATGTGAAGTAGAACTGCAACCAAACAGAACACAAAGACTTCAAATTTTTAATCAAACATATAGCATGAGGGTGGAGGACTGTCGCATTCTAAGAGCAATATCCTACCCTCTAGGATTTTTGTCCTAAGAGCAATTTCTTGATACACTGAATCACTGTAGATCTAGTTCTGTCCTACCCCTTCTATACCCTCACCTACACACCCACAAATTCAGTGCCGATGCTGAGCAATGTTCAGCAATGGTGACCAGGGACCTGTACAGATATCTCAGTCCTGATGACTAGAGTTCACCTTGCTGAAGCACAAGGTAGATAATGCAATAGATTAACCAGCCACTAGGATGGAAACAAAACAGGAAAGTCTTAGGTGAAGGAACAACGGCCAGAAAGATAAATTACATGCAGGGTTATAATTAGAGGTTAGAGTGCAAACAACATTTACAAAGAGTTTCAAAAAGTCACGGGATTACATCTGGCTGCACCACTCACTGGCTATGTGACTTGGGGAAGTCACTTCACCTCTCAAAGCCTCGGTTTCCTTTCGATAGATGGAGATAATGCCTACTTCGTTGGGATATTTTGCAGATTAAATGAGCTAATGCATATATAGCACTTAGTGTAGTGGATGGCTCATAATAAGCCCTCAGTAAATGATAACGTTTGGTGGTAACCAGAATATTCCTATCCGTGAGCCAACTGACTAACGGCAGCTGCATGAATATGTATCAATTTGGAAAAACAAGTTATGTTTTGAAGGTGAGACTATTACCTATAGGTAGACTTTCATCTCCTGCCATAACATTTCCCAGGTGATTCATATTCATGAATTTCCCTCATGTGTGCCACACGCTACCCTCCTGTAAATCACAGACTTCCAGGAAACATACTGTTCATTCATTCATGCGTATGCTTACATAATGAACATTTATTGGGCATGTTATACATGCCAGGCTCTAATCTTAGCATTGGTATAGGGGGATGAACCCACAGAAATTGTCCCTACGCACATGGAGATTACCTTCCAATAGTGGGTGGAGGCAGATTCTGGTGACTCCATTCCAGCAGTAAAGACTAAAAACTTAAGATGGCATCTCCCTAACTCTCTCATAGCTTGAGTTCGACCATGATCCAGATTTCACCCAGGAGACCCCCCACCCCCAGTGGGACTTGAAAGTCAGAGTGAAGATCATGAGGTAGATGCTATGTGCTATGTTTCTGGGGTCCCTGCCAGAGGTTTTGAGTATTCTGCAATCTCTTTAGCAAAGGTCCAAGTATCCTGTCTTTAGCTTCAGGTGTTCAAGAAACGGAGATGCTCATTTTGGTGAAGGAGATGATGACAGTGTAATCATGGAACTAACAGTGGTGGCATCGGCTTCCTGATCCTTAGCTTTGTATATTGACAGAGACATAGTGGTAATCCACTGTGTTGTTTCAATTATTATCTTGGAAGCTCTGCCTGCTCCCCAACTCCTTCAAGAGTCAATGTGCTACCTAAAACCAGTATGAAATCCCTTTTCATTTATACCAGCTGAAATGGATTATGTTATCTGTTACTAAATCCAGACTGATATACAGAGCCAAATAATAGGAAGATAAATAAATAAACAAGACAAGTATTGATTCTAATAAGTGCTCTAAAGAAAGTGTAATGTAAGATGAGGGAAGATTTGTCAGAGGAGTGATCAAAAAATCTCCTTGACAAAGTGCATTAAAGCAGAGACCCAAAGGAAAGGAAGAGCTCAGGGAAGACTAAGGGGGAAAGAAATTTCCAGGTGGAGCAAAAGCAGTAGCACAGGCCCAAATTTGGAAACGAGTTTATTATAGTCAAGCCTCAGAAAGAGCAGCAGCATAATTGGGAATTTGGGACAAATGCCACAAGATGACAACAGAAAACTAAGCAGGGGCTACAGCTGCTCAAAGTGTGGTCCACGGACTGGCAGTAGTCCACAAAATGTTTGTTGAGGATCCATGATGAGATAAGTACAAAATAAGAGTAAATGTTTAGAACCTTTGTAGCAATTTGCTATCACCACAACATTCGATCAACATTTTTATCATATTTAACAAAACTATCAGTCCATAATAGATTGGAAATTAAAAGAAAAGAAAAACTGGTCCTTCACCCTAGACAGTTTGAGAAGCGTTCTGCCCCATGTCTAGCCTGTTAAACTTTTTCTATAAAGGGCCAGATACTAATGTTTCAGGCTTTTTGGGGCCATAGGGTCTTTGTTACAACTACTCAACTCTGCTGTGGTAGCCCAAAAGCAGCCATAGACAATATGTAAACAAAGGGGTGTGTCTGTGTTCCAATAAAACTTTATTTATAAAAAATCATAGCAGGCAGATTTTAGACTGTGACACATAGTTTATCAACCCTGTTCTAGACAGGCCACAGGAAGGAGCCTGGACTGGACTCTAAAGACAATAAAACCACCTGCTTTATTGAGGCCATCTCTCACTCTCATCGTTGCCTACACATATTTGCAAAGTCTTTGCATCATCGAGTCTAAATCAGAAAGGACCTTGGAGCTCCTGCCAGCTCCAATTCAGTGCTTTCCTCGTAGCAACCCTGACAGATGAAGTCTCTGCTTGCAGGACTTGTGTTTAAAGGCAGGTCCATTTTGTCTATTATCTGCATCCCCAAGGAATGATGATGGCACCATTCACCCTGCCTTAGCCTGATGAGCAACCCACCGCCCCAAGAGGTTACAGCCTTACATTCTCCAGGCCCTGCTCAGTCAAACAGAGGTCCACATTGTCCTCTGAGTCATTAAGTCACCTCTAGTGCCAAATTTTCTGAGGTATTTCATGCCATTTTTCTTCTGTACAACGTTACACTTCTGTCCAAATGGACTTCTGTGACCGCTGCCCATCTCTGGCTCTTTCGGTATGTCTGAAATGGTTGAATTGGACAAGTGGCCCACCACATGTGTAGCCTTATTTTTCTCTGGGCTCAGACACTACCACGGGCAGGAAAGCTTTCTGCATTCACACATGTCTCCATTCACACAGCACCCATTTTATAAACACAACCCAACACCCACACAGTAGAATGCCTTATTCTCTCCTCCACACGGAGCATAGGCCACTGTGTGTGTGAGGAGATGGACTCCCACTGGTAGGTCTCTCACACAGAGGGTATAGAGTTGAGGCAGTTCTTTCTAAAATCCCTTTTATTTAAGATTTCTTTCATTGACTCAAGAAAAACTTAATAGGTAAAACTTTGCTCTTGCAAGTTTCTTTAAAATATCCCTTCTGGGCCTGCCACCGTTTATCTTGGCAGCAGGTAGCTTGAAGAGTTTTGGAAAGTCTCAGCTTGGCATAGCCTCAGAGCTACTGGCACATTAAAGATTAATAAAGCACATTTAACTGAGCTCAGGACACTGCAACGTGATCCTTCGCTGTGAAATGTGCAAGATTCTTTGTTTGCAATGAACAAAACTGAAGCCAGAAAGGGCCAACCGTGACAGGCAAAGATAGGAAACAATCAGGAACTTTGTGTGTCTTTCGTTGGTAAATTGATGGGTAGGAATCCATACTCCTGCTCAGCCACGCTCGCTCTTAGCATTCTCAGGAATTTCAGACCGGCATCTGAGCGCAACCCACAGAGCTGGGTGTTTATAGAGCCTGCAGAACCACACAGATAGTGCAACTGCAGCTGCCTCCTTAAAGTATAAGAAAAGAGCGATTCAGAACAAATTCCCAAGTGAGCAGCTTCCCCAACTAAAGTCAAGATAAAGCAAAGCATTTCCAAACATTTTGGATTTGCTTTAGGAAAACAGAACGCCTGTGGCTCGTTGAATATTAACCCAGAAGGAAGAAACTATTTTTTGCACACATAGGCGTGGCGCTGACAACGAAATGAACCAGACAATATTTAAAATGAAAATAAAAATTAAACAAGCATGTACATCACACCCTATTGGTTCAAAGGAATTGTAATCTATTTGCTGTCCATCTTGGGACACCTGGACACAGGCAGCAAGTACTGAGACAGATCAGCAGAGGCAAACATTTAAAAATGTATCATTCTGAATTCTGGAAAGGCGCTGGCAGACTCCACGTGCTGTGAAATACCTTGTGTCTATTTACACAGTGCCATCCCCTCACGTCCTCGGGAAAAATCACCAGCAAACCCTGCGCTCGGCAAATCAGAGCTCTGGAGCAGAGTGCTTCACACGTTGACGCTCTTTCCTCCACACCGACATACACATTAAAGAAAGAAGAAGAGAAAAGAAAATTCTGTCCTTACCGAAAAGGCATAGCAGACAGGGATGGTGAGTGTTTCACCTTAGCCCACAGTTTTCTCTCTCACTCGGTCAACGTTCTAAGGCTATTGAGGAGAGTTCCTGGGGTTTTCAGATCTTCCTTCAAGAGTTTTAATCACTGGCTTCCCCAGCCGGCGTTTAACAAACACCGCTGTGTTCTGTCAATATTTGTATGCAGCAGCACATTGGGCAACCAGCCAACACAACGAGTTTCAAGAGGCAAGGGGAGAAAACTGACACCCTAACAAACATGCTTTCCTCTTTTGTGTCTTTTAAGGTGGTGCGCAAAGTGTCATCTTTGATTCTGACGGAAGCTAAAGATAGCCGCTTTTCGTGATTTTCTGCACTGCCTCCCCCACCCCACACCCCCAGGCCTGGCTGGGCTGCCCGAGCTGGGTTCCGCAAAGTTCGTTTTTTGTCTCTGTGTCCTGAACTTCTCCGCACAATCGCCCGGCTTGCCTCTCCACCAGCTGCACTTTAAATGTATTTTAATTGGCTGGAATGTCGAAAGAATCCATTTGGCAGTCGTTTACATGTGAAGCACGCCCAGGGCAGCTGAAAGAGGCCCCAGAAGCAGCCGATTACTTCATCAAAAGCTGCAGTTTGAATACCATCGACTCCTACATAACTACAGTGCACTCAATTCTATAGGCAAGGAGGAGTAATTAATAATTTGCTGAGAAAATTCTTCATTCATCTAAAAGCCAAAAATGCAAAGGAAAAAAAAAATCCCTGTAGACACAACAGTTCCTATGAAAGGCTTGATTTATAGCCCCCAGTCCTTCGCTTCACAAACATTGACTTTGTATAGTATTACAGGAGGGGGATAATGCATAATTCGGTTTGCCTGAAAAGTTAATTTAAGTAATTTTCCTTTTGAATGATCCCCTGAGATGCATCGTTCTATGACCTCTTTATACATTAGCCGTATGCTACAATAAATATTGTCGATACTTGTGGCATTTCCTCATTCCCTTTATTTTTCTTGGGTGGTTGCAATAATTAGTTTGTGGCCTCCGCTAGATCCAGTCACAAATAAATTCACCCCAAGTCGAAGTGGATAATCATCACCACACGGAATTTGCCAGCCAAACTGAAGTTTAAAATACTCTGAAACAAATGTCAGTTTAAACAGATTCTAACATCAAGGGGGGAAGCAGGGGGCATATACACATATATATGTCTCAAAAAAAATGATGATATAAGGTATATAAAATAACAAATAAATGGAATAGCTTTCAAATGATTCATTAGCAATATTTTGCTGAAAAACCTCTCAAAGCATATGTGAATTGAGTTTACAGATTTACAATCTCTTAAAAGTATACGAAGAAGTACCCCAGGTAATCCTGATTTTTCACCCCTCATTAACAACGCCTGGTTCACAGTCAGAATATCCAGGAGGATCTTGGCGCCCTGAAGATGGCTCCCACTGGAAAATGTGAGCCAGAGAAAGCTGTCAAATTTGTTCTGATGCCTTTTCCTCACTTCAGTAAAATTGTCTGTGGCTCGTAACATGACGATACAAGAGAAAGAATGGTGTACGCAAGTGCATTTGTCAAACAGTTCAAAGACCAAAACCAGCGCTCTAAGTGAACAGGCTTCCTTCTCAGGAAGGCAGAGGGGAAGATTGGGAGAAAGGATGAGGACCAGCTCTGTAGACATACAACCTGTACAGTTGCACAGAGCCTCGTGCTCAGAAGGGACCTGTACTTGAATTAAGGCTATGCTGGCACCATCTTGAAGTTCTTCACTTCTGAACTAGGCCCCCTGCCTTTTCATTTTGCAATGGGCCCGGCAAATTACGTCACTGGTCCTGTGTGAGAGAGAGAGAGAGAGAGAGTATAACTCTATCTGATCCAACACATGGTTGAAATTGACAACTACTGGGAAGACCATACTGAGGGCATGGGTGACACCTGACTTTTGTCTTGCCCAACGTTCTACCTTAGATTTTGGAGCCACTGAGAGGATTAAGGAGGGTGATTTAGGACGAAGAAGCTTTCCTGCAAACACAGAGGGTGAGAGTGATCTGGCGGGTTCTGACCCGTCTGCCCTGAGCCAATGGTTCACTGTTTATTGTGACCACACTACATCTTACTGGCTCAGAGAGATTTTGTGTTTCTCATATAGGCAGTCCTCCACTGTGTCATTCTGTGAGCAGAAAGCTCCATGTATTACCATCATCTATTTTTAAATTATCCTAGAGCCTTGATTCATGGTTTGACAAAGTTAAATTCAGTGCCAAAACCTCAAAGGCTATGCTGGCGCAGTACTGTGAGGTCCAATTGCTCACCAGTTGCTAGAATACTATGACGTGAGCACCCATGAGTCACCTCGTGCTCCCAGAGTTGTTCTCCAAGACCAGCCCTTCCCCTTGGATTTTGGCCTACTGCAGCCTTAGCAGAAATCATATGAAAAAAACTTTTCTTCTAGAAAAATAGTTGATTTCAGATTGCAAATACTTAATGTTGCCAGTATCTTGTATCTGTAAGCTAGGTTGCTAACATGCTCTGACACTGGTACTTAACAAATAAAATAAATTAGCATTCTAGAAAATAGATCAAATTTAGAGATTGGCTGGTTCAAACTATTATTTTTTTAAAAAGTATAACTAAGGCAAGAAACGAAAGTCAATAAAAAACATGTCCAGGTTGCACATTTCCTTTTGCTATACTTGTTGCGATGTTGGGACGCCCAGTGGTCCCCCATTCTGACTTGCCTACTGACTCCTACATATTTCCTTGGCTTTAGTCTGCTTTTATAACTCCAGATTTATTTCAAGCGCCCAAGTCCTTACTCCTTGCCTTACTCTTATGAGCCACCTTTGCGCACAGCAAGGAGCGTGCTGTATCTGTAAGGAAATCCAGTCTTACGCAAGACACATGGCATGGTCATCATAGAACAAGGCCACCTAGGGATTTTTAGATCTCATGACATAAATACCTCTCTGCCGCTTATGGAGCTTTAGTAAGTATCCTGATAATCTTACTATACAGTAGAGGCAGGTTAGAGAAGCTCACATTCTCCAAGGAGTAGCAAAGCAATCCTGTTTTAACTCCCTGCCAGAGCGTGTCAGCTTATGCTGCCCTTCGTTATCCACACACTGAGGTACAGGCTTCAATAGGTCAGAGATTCCCTTCACTATAGCTGATTAGTATGGGGCCATCTAGGGACATATAGTGCGTCCTGGACACAAAGCAAGAAACTATATTCTGGAAATGTAGAACAATCTGTTAGAATGATCTGATAGGTTCTGGAGGTCACAGAAAAGTCAAGGATCAGAGCCAGGAAGGCAAAGTGAAAGGCTCTGAAGGTCTTGGTGCTACAGAGAAACAAACCTAATGCCCGACATGCCACTTTTCAAACAATGACCGTGACTGGGCCTCAACTTCCTCGTGTGTCCGTGGGTAGCATGGACACAGCTATACTAACCATATCCTCCACCCAAGATTAATATTAGAGTGCGCATGCTTGTCACACTCCTCTGTCACAGAAACAGTGAAGTCATTGAATCTTGGAAAGCCCTCAGGGCCCACATGCCAAATTTAGGTCAGCAGGTAGGAGGTCAAAATCCAAGAAGACAGATGGAGCAACGAGGTCCCAATTTCTGGTAAATCAGAAGATTCACACAAGGCAGATGGCCAAGTCATTGAGAAAACAATCAAATCCCAGGTGCCTTGGCTCTTCAGGAAATAAAGGGGAAAACGCAAGTGGATTAAGATACTGGTATTTAAAAGGTACTGATAAAGCGCTTCCACATGACAATGCAGGAACCTTGTCTGCAACGTGGCCAAGCTGGCTCAGGGCTGTTGTTCAGCAGGGAGCAAAACCCAGGAGGAAAGACCAAAACAAAACATTCGGGTTTGTTAAATTCAGTCATTGATGGAGTCCAGGCTGAGTGCAAGGTTCTCCTCCGGATCACTGGGCTCCCTGAGAAACAGTCCTGGCACAGGGTGGTGCTAAGGCTGCCATAACAAAGTACCACAGACTTGAGCACTCAAATAGTAGAAATTTATTTTCTCACAATTCTGGAGGCTAGAAGTCCAAGACCAGGGTGTTGGCAGGATTGATTTCTTCTGAAGCCTCTCTCCTTGGCTTGTAGATGGCCATCTTTTCCTTGTGCCTTCACATGGTCTTTCCTCTGTACGTATCTCTGTCCTAATTGCTTCTTCTTAAAGTCATATTAGGGCCCTCCCTAATGACCTTGTTTTAACTTAGTCACCTCTTTAAAGACTCTATACCTAAATAAAGTCACATTCTGAGGTACTAAGGGTTAGAACTTCACTACACGAATTTAAGGGGGCACAAGGCAGCCCATAACTGGCATTTTTCAGATCATCTCACGACTAGCCCATCTTTGTTTCTCCTACTGTGTGGACTGACTCTGCACTAAGAGCCTCGCTGGCCATTTCTCGCTTACTCCAAAACCACCTTACTATCACCCATTAACTAACCGATGGGAAAATTCAGGCTCAGAGAGATTAAGAAATGTGTTGGAGGACACAGAGCACAGCCAATATGACTCTGGAGCCCAAGCTCTTAATTTGGCATCTAACTGTCTTTCCAGAAGCCGGGCCTGTTGATCCATTTGATTAGTATGATTCCCAAAACAGCTGGTGCCCAGAATCTGTATGTCATATGCCATGAGCGCCTGGAGCTTGGCCATCATAGGTTTAATTATCAAGCGTTTATTGTGCATCTACTGAATAGGCCAAACTTTTCTGCTTGCTGGAAATTTTGCCTAAGAGATAACAAAAGTAGTCTTAGAATGAGGGAAATTGATCATTAAGTTTTTGAGAAAGATGAGACCTAAATACTGGGCTAATGATTTGATCTCTGCCAAGTGTCCCTTGGCTAGGAAGGGAGGCTGAAGGTTGATGGGGAAGCCTTATATTCAGGCCTCAGAAGCCATATCTCAGACCCTGGAAGTGACAATATTCTCAGGAGCTATAATTTAGACTCACGCAAGAAGCCCTGGGCAACTTACAATCACATGTGAGGAAGGAAGAGGAGGTAGGGAGGAAAGAAAAGAAGGGAGGGAAGGAAAAAGAGAGAAAGAGAATGAGAAAAACAAGGTAGGACTAACAGCTGCTGTGAGGCAGAAATTGTGCTAGGCATGATTTATGTTGCCTCTTTTAATCCTCACAAAATGCTATGAGGTAAATAGTATTTATCTTCATTTTACAGATTCATAAACTGAAGTTCAGATGTGTTAAAACTTTTGCTCACATCGTCACAGCCAGAAATTGGTAAAGCCAAGCTTTAAACTCAGCTTTATTTATGTTTTTCTTAAACCACTCTGCCTGCCAACTCTAAGCTCATCAACAAGAAGCAAGCGGGCAGTTTATACTAACAGTCGACCGGACTGTGCCAGATGAGCCAATACCTCTGACAGGAGCATCCTTATCCCCACAAGCCTGGTGTCTACGGAAGTCCAAGCACCTGAGTGTGAAACCATGACACTGATTTCAGAGTAGATTGGCTGCTGGGGAGACAATGCAATCCAGTGTGAACTCAAGTGAGAAGGGCCAGAGAGGCTGTCTCCTGATGGATGTGGTTCTCACAAGGCTAGTTGTCTGATAACAAAATAAATGGGATTTATTGATGGGGTTCACTTACTTTATGCAAATGATTCCACCCCATGCATTTATCCCTTTGTTGTATGGGGTTTTGCCTTGGTAAAATATATCAGCTCCAACCACCAGGGAAAATAAATCTCACTGGCCATTCAGAAAGCAGACTCCAGATTCAGAGCTGGATGAGACAACCTTTGAGTGAAATCAGTGGGCTGCTGAGCACCAGGGAATTCAGATGTTTATCCAGCAAACAGATGATGATTTATAGCCGGGAGAGAGAGACACAGACGAGAGAGAGGCACCCTGAATTGTACTTGTATTCAAAGACTGTGCCTTAAAGGCTTAATATTTAAAGAGCTGTCAGAAGATTAGGGTTGAATCAACAATTCATCAATATTTTGGTAAGTCACAGATGGAGGACCCTATACGATGGTGGGTGCTGCAAACAAATATATGATTCCAACTTCCATTTTATCTTGACCATTGAAGAATTCATCAAAATAGTGAATGATAAATAAAATAATTGCTATGGGGTATAGAAATGCATTTTTTTGGTAAATGATCCTTCCTGATTTTTGTCTCATGTAGGCTCATAACGAGATCTTGTGTCTCCCAGGGTTTCACTTATTGTCTAACAGCATGTTTGAGAGCCAACCTGTGCACAGTGCTTTCTGTGGAACAGGCCTAGTTCCAAGAGCCTCAGATAGTACAGTTCTATGAAGGTAGATGCCATTAGTACTCCCACTTTACAGTTGGAAGAACTGAGGCACAGTTACTTGTCTTCACTCACAATGCCATGAGTGGGAGAGCTATGATTCAAATCAAGAAATCTCATTTCTAACCACTGCCTGTCCTGCCTCTCATGGAAACACACTGTCCTGGGCTTTATAGGAATCGAGCAGGTATGTCCAGAGCCCCAGCTTCATCTGGCCTCACTTTATTGCCCTGCCTGGTCTTCTACTACTTTCTCCAATAGTCAAGGGTATCTTCTCCTCATCTCCCGTGTAAGTCTATCAAGATGCCCAATTTTGTAAAGATATCTTAAATTTTTTGTTTTTGTTGCTTTTGTTTTTGTTTTGTCCAAGAAGAAGTTTTGCTAAAGTATGCTATGCAAATTGATCTTTTCTTGTCAAAGCTCAGTACCTTCAAAAACAAACTGGAGTTTGTTATCTTGGAATTATAGTCTTTCTCAAACCCATGAGAAACTACAGAACTTGCCTTGGCTACTCACTATTGTGCTGTTCCTCCTCAGAGACCAGGGCTTAGCTGAAGGATCAGGACAGGCCTAGAGGGAGCCATGCAGGGGAGGACGAGGACAGAAGTGAGGGATTCTGGACCTAAGCTTCTCTCAAGGTTTGTTTTCAGGTTGACCAGCTGCCCAACCCATCTCTGAGTTATATACTTTGTTCTTATGAAAAACAAACCCCTTCTGTTCAGGCAGAGGCAACAGGTCCCAATGGAAAAATGGCGGTCCTCGCAGTCAGATGCACTTAATTAAATCAGCCTCTGCTCTGCCATTTACTAACTGTGTGACCTTGGGTAGGTGAATTAACCTCTCTGAGCCTCAGTGTCATCTCCAAAGAGGGATGGTAATATGACTTTGTAAGGAGTGCATAGATCATAAAATGTGAAAACGTCTGACTTATTAGTGATCTTTAATTAATGTGAATTCCTTTTTTCCTCTATTGTCATCCCTAGACTAAAACTACTATGTGAAGACAACTGGGGCATTCTTACTCACAGTACTCTGTGAGTAAGTACTCTTCTCAAGTACTCTGGCCTTAAAGACATACCCATGAGTTGAGGTGCTACTGACATTATCTTTAGCTGCATAAGCAAAATTAGTCGCTAAGGAAAGGCCTTGTAACAATAAATGCCTGTAATGATAAATAACATTATCAAATTGTTCTGTAGGAATTCTGAACTTCAATTACATTTGGAAAAAAACAGAAAACACATCAGCTCACAAGCCAATTGGCTCACCAGACTTAGTGTGATAAACCTTTAAAATAACTTAATGTTAAGGATACATATAATTATTTAATAGCTTTAATAATCATTTCAAAGAGAAATCTTATCCTATCTTTTTAATAACAGCAAAAACAATAATAAGTACGTTTGCACTTGAAAAAGTTAATCTTTCAAAGTCACTTTATTTAAAAGGCATTTATTTTAACCTCCCCATTGGCCATTTTTCAATGTCTTCCCTCCATTCTACTTCTGTCCCTTTTCATTAAATTCTAGGAAAGGCATTTAGGAAAAGCAGACTGGGTAATATCATGACAAAAATGAAAAAAAGTCTTAAATGCAAGCCCAGTAAAGTTAGACCTAATTTTTGCTATACAAATATGCTACGTTGAGAAAATGGCAGTTTCGCATTCAGCAAAGATGTCTGGAAGGGATCAATACTGTAATTATTTATTACTTAGATATGTGTTTTAACTCAAAAAATGGCTTGAACCACGTATGAGAAGAAGGTAAAATTTATAATAGCAATCAAGGACAGAGATCTGGCAGGATGCATGCAAAATGATGATACATGGGAACAAAAAGGTTTTCAAAGAACAAATCAATAAATGACCGAAACAGAAGCCATTTACTGCAAAGCCCAAGATCAAAATAGGGAGACAGTAATTAGAGGATATTCTTCTAGGGTTGAGTTCCTTTATTCTCCACCTTTAGAACAACACTGACCCAAACACACATACATAAGAAGCTTCTTGTTTTATACTGATAGAACACCTGGGCAATGAACAATGGGGAGATTAAAAAGAGGTGTTTGTCCCAAACGTTTTAGAGTTCTGGGTCAGTTAAACTGTGTAAAAATTATATCCATTTAGGAAAAAAGCAAGATTGAAACATTAAAGTACCTGTGCTTTAAAGTGCCAAACCAAGCAGTAGAGATTATTTTAAACTTACAACCATAGTCTCAATTCCACACCTCACTTCAAGATTACACAGTCAGTCCTCAGCTTGCTCTTTGTTTCCTGGCTCTCTTTCCTCATCTCAATCCATCCATCACCTATCCACTCACTAGTCTTCCAGACCTGCTCTATGTAATCTTGCCGTAACACTTTGGGCCTATTCTAGACACACACACACACACGCTCTCATATCTACCTGTGCCCCCAGGATATATTTCTCTCTTCTTGGCTAAATCTTTCAAGGCTCAAGGTAAGTCCTGTCTCCTCAGAGAGTCTCCATTCCCGATCAGCTCAGCCACAGTGAAACAGCAACTTCTCCCTCTTCGTCTAGAGTAAGTGGCAAAGAGTATTAAAATATGCCTTATGCTGGGATTTTCTCATGAATACATTTCATCTGTTCTTTTATAATTGCTTGTAAGCTCTTTGAGCTAAGGAGCGTGGCCATGTAGCTCTTTGAATCTCTGTTTTCTGTACCTTTTACAGAGAAGGTGATCAACAGAACTCTGCTGACCAGCGGTTGGTGATCATTCGGTAATAGCAGTCAGCTTTAAAACTCTTCCAACAAAAAGAGATAGGGTTTACTTAACATTATTTGTTTGGGTCCGTCCAATGAGACTATGCCAAAGCTGCAGTCATGAAAGATGCAACTATCATGGACAATCAAAGGCCCAGGAGAGGGTTGACTCCTTCATGGCACAGAACTGGTGGTCTGAAGTCAGTTTGCTGGATCTCACTGCTCGCTAGCTATGTGATATTGGGCAAGTTTCTTAACCTTTCTGTGCCTTGACTTCTCCACTCATAAAAGGGAGATTGTGGGGCCGGCCTGGTGGCCGAGTGATTAAGTTCACGCGCTTCACTGGAGTGGCCCAGGGTTTCACTGGTTCGGATCCTGGGTGCAGACGTGGCACTGCTCGTCAGGCCACATTGAGGCAGCATCCCACATGCCACAGCTAGAAGGACCTGCAACTAAGATATACAACTATGTACGAGGGGGGTTTGGGGAGATAAAGCAGAAAGAAAAAAAAAAAGATTGGCAATAGTTGTTAGCTCAGGTGCCAATCTTAGGGGGAAAAAAACGGAGATTGTAATAGTTATAATAGCCAACAATTACGGAGTGCTCCTTAAACCTTTTGCAAAGCAATTTATTTAATTCTCATAACAACAATATGAGGTAGGTTAAACTATTATCATTCATATTTTATAAATTAGGAAACAGAGGCACAGAAAGGGCAAATGTCTTGCCCACAGTCACAGAAACAGAAAGTGCCAGAGCTAGAAATTTAATCTAGGTAGCATTAAGGACAAAATCCATGTTCTTAACCACTATGCTGAACTCTCTTCTTTCGTAAAAAGTAACAGATGCTATCAGTATGAATTTAATAAGGAGAAAGAATATATGTAAGCTATTGGGGACCATAAAGGGAAGATACAATTAGGCTTTTTTAAAAAAAATGTGACTATTTTATACATCTGAATAGCTCCATGTAGAATGTGTTATCCTCTTTGTCAAACCAGGAATTAGGGCTGTTTGAAGGATAAAATGAGACAGTCACGTTAAGTGGTCAGCACAGTGCTTGCTAACTAGTGTGGCTCCTAAGTTTGGAGCCATTTTTGTCATTATTATTATGATGAAGGTGGTCGCTGTCTAAGGGCTCAGACACCTTGACGCCACTGCTGGCTCTTCTTCACCCTGTCCTTGCCCTGCCTTACTCTGCTCAAATTTCCAGTTGGAATCGAGGACGGAATGGATGAGTTGAAGCTTAGCCCTCAAGGAAGGGAGAGGAGGGGCAAAGAGGCACCTCCCACGGCTTGATACACACCTCAGCTTTACCTTGAAAGCTCTAGGCTCTAAATGTATCCTCCACACTGCAGCCAAACTGTATTCTTTCTCCTCAATGTCTTGTACTTTCCCAGTTCCAAATCTTTGCTTACCCTGTGCCCTCCATCGCAAGTGCTTCCTCTCCCAAACCCACTGGTTTCTGCCAGTTCTTCTAAGTGCCTGCAAATTTTACCACATCCACAAAACTTTTCTTCTTCCTGCTAAGTGAATCGATGCGTTCATCCATTTATTCGCTTTGCAGATATTCATCGACATCTATTCCACTCGGCAGCAGGCACTTTGAGAGGCACTGGAGATGATCACACCTGGAGAACCTCAGCCTCTGCCTTCAAGGAGACACGAAAATCCACGATGAAATGCCATGTGATACGTGCTATGATTGTAAGTTGAACGATACCGCTCCTTTCTTTGAACTTCATATTCTCTTCTTTGCCTTCCTTTGGGGATTCAGCATATTCTGTCTGCGGTTACTGTTATTTATACTCCTCTCTTACAGTCTGATTAGTATACAAGCTGACTGAGGCCAAGGAACATGACTTTTGCTCCATAGATTGGCAGGGCAACCTCAAGCCCAGAATCCCCCTAAATGCCTAAGAAATACTGTTTGCACTGAACCCTGAATCCTGCCATACTGTAGGTTATAACAATACTCCATTTATAAAAACAACTCTGAAGCATTAGTCATTAGGAAAAAACAAAGAAATGTTTCTTTGTCGTCTTCCAGGGTTCTTTAACAGGCGATACCCAACCAACCCTCAGCCACGCTCAGACACAGAGTGAGAAGCAGGGAGATTTAGAGCTTCAGCTGCTCAAAAGCCATTGCTGCGGCAACTTACAATCCAGAAATGACATATGGTTCTTTATTACCAAGCCTTACAGCCCGAGCAATTGTATCTGCCAAAGGGAGAATATTCACTTCAGAATTTTGGATGTAAATATTCAGTCCCTTGTGCTTTGCATGTCATTGCTAATGGTATATAAAGAATGATCCAAGAGAAGTATAAATAATCATTTGGCTCTACAATGAAAATAGCGGTTCTGACTATAACCAGCCAAAAGTGAAATAGTGCAAACTTCAAGCTCAAATCAGGAGGTTATCATCCGTATCCACCTCAGAAAGGAATTCTTAACTGTCAGAGTACAGAATTAAGTTTTTTTAAAAAGAAAAGCACTAGTCCTTTTCTGCAACCCTATTTCAGCCAACAACATAGGAAGTCCCAAAATTAAAAGTGGGTTGTATTTTTCAAGATTTTTTGTAAGTTGAGTGCTCAGAACCCAATTTCCAAATGACCATAAACGGTGGTCTGGTTTCCAGGAATAAACCTTCCATAAGGGACCTAAACATCTTTGAAAGGGTTTCAATGGGAGAGTGGGATTCTAGTTCCAATTTTAAAATACTTGGATAATCTTCAAGGATTGATTTGGCTGCTCAGTGTGGATAAGCAGGTGTCCTCTTCTGTGGCAGACTATAAAAACGGCCACAAGGACCTCCCATTCTTATACACATGCTTCTTTGCAATGTGGCTTAGCAGCTCCTCTTCAGGGGAAGTGGTGGAGTCAATATCTTCCCCATTGAATCAAGTGATGGAGTCCATATTTTCACCCCTTGAATTTGGGCTTTGCCATTGTGACTTACTTTGGCGGACGGGACAGTAGCAAATCTGATATAAGCAGAAACTTGAAAAGTGCTTGTGCATTGGGGCTTGCCCTTTCTTCCTGCTCTCAGGAACCCTGCATGGCCAATTCTCACTCAGATGAGACCAGACAACAACCAGACATGTGAGGGAATTCATCCTAGAGACTCAGCCACCGTCCAGCCACTAGCTGACTGCTGAGATCAGCTGAGCATTCCAGGACCAGAGGAAATGACCACCCAACCCACAGAATCATGAGAAATAAGAATTGGTTGTTGTTTTAAGACACTGGATTTTGGTGACATCTTAAGGAGCAAAAGCTAGTTGGTATACCTTCATCCCACGCTATCTGCTCCATGTAAATCTCTTCTCAAGTTCTACATTTTGGAGAGAGAAACCACCTGCCCAGAACTTGGTTAAGTTAAACTCAAACTCACAGTGCAGGAAACATCTCCCTCTTTTGCACTCCTGGGGTGACAGTTACAGGTGGAAAGTGGGGAGCCGGGGCTTGGCAATTTTCTGAAGGGACCATCCTCCACTGTGTCTTGAGCAACACCCGTGGTAGTGCTGATGGGGGACTAGAGGCCCCAGGATGGAGAATGAGAGCAGGAGGTGCCATAACAGAGGTTCTCTGAGAGTGTGGGACATTCCGAAGTAAAAGATTTGCATATCAGGGTCTGCCTTCCCGAAGCCAAACCACGAAAATCCATTCTAGCATCCACCAAACTCTCAACCTAGGATGGAGGCTACAGGTCCTGTAAAAAGGGCCCAGAGTAGGGTCCATACACTAGGAGAAGGTTGGCATGGGTGTTGAATGAGCCCACCATATCTTAACTAAATCCCGGCTAAGTTCCTCACCCCTGACCATTTTGCTTTGACATTTGCTTCCCTGATGGTGTACATTTTCTAGCACAAATGGAGGGATCTGGCCTAGGATTGCCATATACCCAGCACAGATGCCACCCCTTCCCATCTGCACCAATGACTACTGCATAGCCAAAGCAGTCCCTGCTATGCCCAGTCTCAGAAGTCCTCCTATCACACTGGTCTAAGAGTCCACTTACCAATCAGTCAGAATTGAAACATAAGCTGAGCTCTTCTTGCCATCCCTGTCCTGACTCCATCCTGAGCCATGTGGAACTCTGTTTGGTTCACAATCATCTTGAACACTGTGTCTATCAATTCTATTTTTATGCACTTTCCCATACCACACACATCATCGTGATAGGTAACTTTTACCTCCTTCCTTGGCTTTTTCTTTGCCCCACCTTTTTATTTCCTTTATTCTCTTTAATGTACTTTTAATTTAAGTCACCTTATTTTATTCTATATATCTTTAAGGTTGCCATACATCTGCATTGGAACAAAGTGATATGTAAATATATAAAGTATTTATGTAATTGTCTCCCTTTTTTTGACCAGAAAGTAAGGATTTCTTTTGCCTATTGCTAAGTTCACCTAGTGGTTTTCCATCTTTCTTGTATAACATCTTTCTGGATTCTGATTTTTTTCAGCCAACATATGACTCAGCCCTCCCAATTTCACGTCATCTGAAAATATGGCATACATGCCTTCCATGTCTTCATCCAGGTCCATGATAAAAATTGTCAAAGGAGAGAGAAAACTTCGGCACAGTACCAGAGATCTTCATCCAAACAATCTCAAATCGTTCATCAGCTATGAATCTACCTAACATGACAGGATCCAGCCCACATTTCTATATTAATATCACAAGACTCCATCAAATGCCTGAAAAAATGAAGAAGGGCAACATTCTATGCAGGGAGGAATAATGAGAAAAAGAGCAGAGAAACGTGATCTATTTCTCATATGGAGAATATTCTCTTTGTATTAAAAAATTAATATGTCTACGTAAAAAACAATTCTAATTTCTTTGAACAGCACCACATTTGAAAATGTTTTGAAAGATCTATTTGCTTACCTTAATTAAGAAAATTAACTATTCTCTCATCTGTATTTCCGTAGAACATGATTCATATGTTCTATTTAGTACTGGTAGTCATTAGTGTGTTTCACTAAATATTTGTCTTTCTGTTCTTTCTGGATGCGTGTTATGGTTTAATTTCCCTGCCCTCTCTGGGGTTTGATGTGACCATGTGACTTGCTTTGTCCAAAGAAATGTGAGTGAATGGGTTTATGTCATTTTGAGTTGAAGTCTTTAAAAGCTGACTTACCTCTGCCATGGCGCCTGGGAAGCACACGCTGAGATGAAGGATTCATCAGCCTGGGTCCCTTGGTGATTACCATGAGCAGAGCTCCTCTGCTGCACTACATTGCACTTGTGTGTGAATGAGAAGGCATCGGTGGTTGTTTGTTGCTGCGACATAGCCTATCCTGTCCATGCTGGTGTATAGAGTTTGCCTGTGTGTGTGCGTATGAGAGTGTGTGTCTGTATGGGGGTGAGGGGAACGAAGATAAATTGGGTATTGGAGATACAGCAGTGAATAAAACAGACAAAATTCCATGACCTTATGGAGCCTACATTGTCTTACAGGAAGCCAATAACCCTCTGACTTTTCACGTGATTGAGAAATTTCATTTTCAGTTGCGTTTATGGTAGGTTTTATCTAGGAAAGCCAAATGTTGGACAACTTCCTCCTCCCCTCAGTCACACAGGGATGAGTAAAAGGCACTGTCTTACCCTGTTTCTTCAGTCTGTCTATTCTGAAACATGCCCTTAGGGCAAGGGTCCTTCCCTTCTTCCCTCAGCAACATCCAGAGCTGCTGCCATTTGCTCCACCTGCCCTACCAGCTCCCAGGTGATGCTGATACAGCTGGTGTGTGGGCCACACTTTGAGTAGGAAGGGTGTGGACTTCCCAGAGCTCCAGCTGAAAAGCCCGACACCCTTTGCCTCCCAAGTTTCTCAGAACAGCTGAGGTGGGAGTGGGGCAGGAAGGAGGGTCAAGTCCAATGGTCATTGTGGGTCTTCGGTTCAGATTTCCTTTTTGGTGTTTGTTTCCACGCGTGCACTGCAAGCACTTTGTTTCCTTTCATTTAAGTTGGACTCATCCTGGTGGCTCAGCTGAATCAGTATTTTTAAAAAGCTCACCTTTGGTTCTAAGTGCAGGCCATAACAGAACCACACAGCATAGGTGCCTTTTCCAAGAAGGTCAGAAAGTTATTTCTCCAGAAGGTAATGTGCTGAGGCCTCCCGAGAGAGAGCCACTAGTCCCTCTATTACATAAAATAGAGTTACCCTGCTTTTCCGATTGGGGTGGGGTTTGGGCTACTACTCAGGGGTGATGTTAGCCTCTAATTGCATCTATCCCTGTTGTTCCATGAGTGGATTCAATTAGCTTCTTGGAGTTCATTACTCTCCCACTGAGGGAGGGGCTGCCAATATCTCCTTCCATGCAACATATCTATATTAGGTGAAATCTAAATATTATTTTCTATAAACTCATGCACTTTACTGAACAGAATGTGAGCTTTGCTTATGTTAAACTCTCAGATTCTGACTGTGATTAACAGGATTTTCATCCCTTCCTCCTCATAGTCACATAATCTCCCGTTTGTTCCCGACAGCTCTGGTCTGCGAGTTTACTTTTCTGACATTTAACCCTGGGCTTTCAGAGTTTCAATCTTCCCTTTATTTACATCTCCAAGCATTTAACTGGGTCATGAGAAGTCATGCTCCATTTAACAAATAGTAGTGGCCACTGCTTGAGATGAGAAAAAGAAGACAATAAAAAAGTTTATTGAAAAATAGGAAAATGTGAGAACTTACCCACAGAAATGAATAAATAGTCCCGTTCTCTCCAGCAGTGTCCTACAAGCTGCAGGTTGCTGTATATTAGTGGGTCATGAAATCAGTTTAGTCATTTGTGACCAGCATTTCAAAGGACACAGAATAGAAAATATCAGCATTTGTCAGGCATAGGGAAAGATATTGTTGTATGAAATTGTGTTTCATAAATCTGCCTGTGAATGTGTGTGTGTTTGCTTGTCTGAGTGTGGGCTGTGATACAAAACATATTGAAAATCATTCATCTAAAGGGTCTCAGGTGATATCAGACCTTCTAAAACGTGTTGGAATGGCATCTCACCCTGTCTCTCACCTTCCTATTGACTGCCTCCTTCCTCTCTCTTTTTCCATCTCCCAAGCACTTCACCCTCTCCTCATAAAGCTGGTATTAATCCAAATAACAGAGTGAAACGCATTAAGGTTGAATCTACATGAGCCTTTAGATTTCCATCAATCTAGTACTATGGTTGGCTCAAATGGCCTTTTGTTTGTCTATCTAGAGGGTATGTTAAAGCCAACTAGACAAGTGAAACTAACTCACGGACAGCTGATGAAGAAGCAGAAAGCCCTGTATGGAAAATTCCACTTAAGGTTGTAGAAACAAATGTTTTGAAGGCAGAATAGTATTATACAGAGCTCGGGTAATTGCTTTTCAAAACAGGATTTTTTCATCGTCACCCCAAATTTTAACACTAATTAATCTCTCGGAGCAATACTGGGAATTAACATCTATTTTCCAACACCAGCTTCCTGGATCTTTTTGCTTCCCCTGGAGGGCTTGTCAAAAAAAAGCGAAAAGTTTGAAGGAACAAAGCCAAAGTCAAAAGTAAAACGATAAAGCTTGGGAGTGAATAGAGGAAGAGAAAAATGCATACAAAAGAAACCCCCAGAGGGATAGGAGAACAGAAGTTGTGGGAGCAGGAGACCCCACAGGAGAAGAACAAAACACGTTCAGACCAGCTTCAAAGAATTCTTCATGTCTGGGTACAGTAGTAAAAGGTTAAAATAACATATGCTTCTCTTAGCAAAACTCAAGTACAAAAAGACACTGAGCAGGACCAGGGTTTTGTATTTGCTACACCTATTCTATGCAGGAGGATCTGGTAGACACTGGGAATGGAATTCCTTGCAAGCAATAATTTTATTTTGATGAGTAAATTAATGATGAATATAAACATGACTATGACAACCATGTAAGCAATTATAAGGTAAAAAGGTAATATGAAGGAGTGGTATTTACTAGATCAAAGCTATATAAATTCCAGGTAATAAAATAGAATTGGAATTGAACTTTCCCTAGATATTCATCCAAGATAGACACCCATCCAACCCCAGGTCAAAGGCATATTTAGCAAAGCTTACTAAATGCAAAGAGCTTCAAATGATACACCAGAACTCATTTCTTAAGGTCGACTCCCAACTAATTTTGAAGAGTCCCTACCTTAGACTCATTACTAGCTTTTCTAGTAAAAAGATCAGAATCAAAATTCAAATATATAATTCTAATATTTTATGCAATAACTTTAAAAAAATTATTATTTTAAGTAATCTAAACATTGACTTTCACAAACTAAACTTTTGAAAACTAAAATCTCAATTCACAATTAGTACTTAACCTTTTAGGCAAGAAATTTGTCAAATACCAAACTATTTATTGCTCGATCTTAATCTCTGCTCCGTGGTATTAAACCATCCAGTTCAATTTAGCTCAGCAAATATTTACTGAGTAAATCATACAGTGATCTTTTATGCTGAGAGAATAGCCCTATATCTTTTTAAACTTATCATTTGATATAATTTTACACTTACAGAAAACTTGAAAAGTTGTAATTTCTGTCCTCTCTTTTTTTTTTTTATCTTGGCCAGTGTGCCTAGAGGTTTACCAGTTCAGTTTTATTGTTGCTTTTGTTTTCCCCCTAAAAAACAGCTTTGGGTTTCATGAATTTTTCTCTATTATTTATCTGTTTTCAATTTTATTGATTTCTGTCTTTGTATTTATTATTTCCTTTCTTCTGCTTGGTTTGGATTTACTTTGTTCTTTTCTAATTTCTTAAAGGAGAAGCTTAGATTATCAATTTGAGATCTTTCTTCTTTTCTAATATAAGCATGTAATGCTATAAATTTTCCTCTAAGTACTGCTTTAGTTGCATCCACAAATTTTTATATGTTGTATTTTCATTTTATTTCAAAATTTCTATTGAGATTTCCTCTTTAACACATTTTTCATTTAGAAATGTGTTAAATTTCCAAATATTTTAGAATTTACCAGACATCTTTCTCTTACAGATTTCTAGTTCAATTCTGTAATGGTCCAAGAGCATACTTTGCATGATTTCTATTCTTTTTAAATTTGTTAAGATTTTCTTCCTAGCCTCAAATATGGTCTATATTGGTGAATTTCTTATGGGTACTTGAAAAGAATATATGGTCTAGTGTTGTCGATTGGAATATTCTAGAAATGTCAATTAAGTCAAGATGGCCAATAGTGTTATTCAAGTCTTCTATATTCTTACTGCTTTTCTGTCTGAAAGCTCTATTAAATACTCAGAGTGTTGCAATCTCCCACTATATTTGTGAATTTGTTTATTTCTCCTTTCAGTTCTATCAATTTTTGCTTCACGTACTTTGAAGCTCTGTGGTTAGATGCATACATATTTAGGATTGTTGCATCTTTCTGGACAGTCAACCCTTTTATCATTTTGCAATATCCCTCTTTATCCCTGATAATATCCCTTGTCTAAAGCCTACTTTGTTTGTTTAGTATAGCTACTCCAACGTTTTTATGGTTTGTATTTGCATGGCATATCTCTTCCCATTCTTTTATTTTTAACCTATCAACACCTTTATATTTAAAATGAGTTTCTGATAGCATAGCTGAGTCTTGCTTTCTTATCCAATCTGTCAATCTCTGTCTTTTAACTGGTTTGTTTAATCTGATCACCTTTAATACAATTCTTGATATAGTTGGATTAAAACCTGCCACCTTGCTAGCTGTTTCCTGCTTGTCCCATCCGTTCCTTGTGTTGGAAGGCAATTATCCACAGTGTTTCAACACATTTTGTAGAAGCTATTGTCTCAGAATATCTTTTCAAGGATGTTTATATAGCAAAAAAAATCCTGAAAGGGTGGAGATAGTGTTTACTTGCAAGACAGGGAGCAGATTTTTTCCCAACCAGGAAATCTGATCTCTTATTCTATGAGTTTGATTTTTTTTGTTTGTTTATTTTTTTCTTTTTAGGTTCTCCATGTAAGTGAGATCATAGAGTATTTGTTTTTCTCTCTCTTATTTCACTTAATATAATGCCCTCAAGGTCCATCCATGTTATCACAAATGGCAGAATTTCCTTCTTTTTATGGCTGAATAGTATTGCATTGTGTGTGTGTATATGTATATATACGTATATCACATTTTTTTTAATCCATTCATCTGTTGATGGACACACAGGTTGTTTCCATGTCTTGGCTATTGTGAATAATACTGCAATGCACATGCCAGGGCGGATATCTCTTTGACATAGGGATTTTGTTTCTTTCAGATATATATCCAGAAGTGGAATTGCTGGATCATATGGTAGTTCAATTTTTAATTTTTTGGAGAATAAATAATTTTAAATAACAGAGAAACTCAGTTTCTCTCAAGCCCCTTCCCTTTGTCCTTCCTATGGAAAGAAAGATTTATTTGATTGGTGACCTTGGGAAATGGATCATTATCCATGTTTTTCTTAGGCTCTCTTTGGCTCTCTCCCTTGGAACCTGTGAGTCAAAGGCTATGTTGCCTCCCCTCTCTGCTCCTTCCTCCTCCAATTAACCAACTAACCCACCAGGGTAGAATCCTGGTCCTTGGAGAGATGGGGGAGAAGAGGCTTTTGTTGTTCAGTCTTAGATCAAAGCCACAATCTCCAATCCTGCTTCACTCACAACGAAAGGGGATATTTGACACACTATCTGATATCTGTGACTTTTTCTCATTTGGTTCACAATTTTTCCTCAAAACCGCAAGAGTAGTGGAGGGAGAAGGATTTGATGAGATGAGGTTAAATCAAGTGGGAGGTGGAAAGGAGAAGTCACGGAAGACCTAGGTTGAAAGCAAAGGACAACATGACAACTACTATCTCTGAGAAGTGAGGCTAGTACATTTGCAAAGTATTAATGCAGGAAGAGGAAAGGCCACACTTGTCACTGTCCCAGGGAAGAAACTGGCAGAGACTTCCTGGGAATTACTTCCTCCCCACCAGAATATTTCCAGCTCCCTGTTTTGCCAGGAGTTTGCGTAGCACAAGTTGTAAGAACTTTTTTGAAAACTTTTCTTTGGTGAGGAAGATTGGCCCTCAGCTAACATCTGTGCCAGTCTCCCTCTATTTTTTGTGTGGGACACTGCCACAGCACAGCTTGATGACCGGTGTGTAGGTCCATGCCTGGGATTTGAACCTGTGAACCCTGGGCCACTGAAGCAGAGGGCACAAACTTAACCACTATGCCAACAGGCCAGCCCATTCAAACCTTTTTGTAGTGCTTTAGCACTTCCAAATGTTGAGCCTTTATGCGAGGTTTTGTGAACCAGCAATCTTTTGAGAAAAAAGAAAAGTCCCCTGGGGGCCAGCCCAGTGACATAGTGGTTAAGTTCATGTGCTCTGCTTTGGCGGCCCAGAGTTTGCAGGTTTGGATCCTGGGCATGAACCTGCACACTGCTCATCAAGCCATGCTGTGGCAGCATCCCACATGTAAAATAGAGGAAGAGTGGCACAGATGTTAGCCCAGGGCCAATCTTCCTCACCAAACAGGAAAAAGAAAAAACAATAAAGTCCTCTTCACTGAATTCTATTGATCAGAATTATGTTTGTCCTGGTAAAGCACTCCCTCATGTCATGCAAACATCTGCAGGATTTTCTAAAATAGGTCAGCCAAGAAGATAATTGGTTTGGGCCTGTTATATTCACCAAGTAAGTTCTCAGACCAAACCAATAACCCTCTCATTTGTATGCAGGTCAGAAAAGAAAAAGGTACCCAAGAGATGTCTACATTATTTCTTGAACAGAAAATACTGTAGCAAGATATTTGTATTTTGGTCTGCAATGCCAGTAGGTAGATTTTTATTATTATTATTTAGCATGTAGCATCAGGCTCAGAGACAAGCTTTCCTTCAAAACCAACAACGCATGCTATCCACCTTTGTGACACAGATGCTGTCTGTGTCACATAAAAAGCTTATTTTATGTTGTAAGTAACATGCTATTTGTAACAGATGTCAGCTCAAAGCAGAATTGTAAACATTTTGTGGCATGGTAGATACTATAGTGTCGATATTCAGGACTGTTCAAATCCGTGATATAAAGCTGGGTAGTGGAAAGATATGAATAGCTCAAAGAACAAGAAGTTGGAGTAAAAATATTATTTTGCCATTTCTGGAAACTTTCAAAATCTTTTTTTCCAAATTCACTGGGCCTGAACCAATTTAACTCCCACACATGTGACCTTTAAAGTTTGAGAATGATGTTTTAATTTATATAAACACAATCACAAAGAAAAAGCCAATAACATCAATTCAATGTGTCTGAGAAAATTTCCAATTCTTAAGAAGGGTCTACGGAAAGATCAATTCAAACTCTAATATATAAAAAGTTCATGATTAAGCTGAGAAAACAATATGAACAGTAACACACATTTACATTTAGGGCAATTACAAGAATAGCAATTGACTATTACACATACACACACAAACACACACATGTACACACAAGTACTGCATGATTAAACATCAGGTAGTGGAGAGTAGGGAAGATGCTGATTTATACAAATTGATAACATAGATCAAATTCTGAGGATAATTCTTCAGAATCAGTTTTAACCTGATTAAAGATTATTTTCCTTTTCTTCTTTCCAAATAGGAGAAATTTTCCAGATGCAATTAGAACAACTGAACAGGTTTTAATGCTGTCTTTTCCCTTCCTTGAATCCTGTGGCAAGACGCCAGGAGGATCTCTATCCCAAGACAAAGTAGAAATCGCAGCTCTCGCCCCTCCAGAAGAGGGGGCCTCCTCATAGTCTATGGGGCCCTGAGGTACCCGGGGTCAGGAGAGATCAGAATTCCTCAGCAGTCTCCCACGGTGCAGGAGCAAAGGCATGTCCAGGCTACTCCAGAGAGAAAGAGAGCAAGCCAGAGAGGTCTGTCCACAGGGCTGTGTTCCTTTTTTAACACCCTAGAGAGAAGCCCATTGCCTTGCCTCTTCCAGCTTCTAGCAGCCACCTACATTCCTTGGTTCTTGGCCCCCTTCTGTCTTCAAAACCAGTGACGCTGTATCTCTCTGACCACTCCTCCTTAGTCACATCTTCTCTTTCTCTTCCTCTGCCTCCTCCCAGTTTTAAGGACCCTATGATTACATTTTCCTCCTTCTTCACTTTTAAGGACCCTTGTGATTACATTGTTAATCACACCAGATACCCGTGGACCCAAAACCAACCCAGATAACTCAGGATAATCACCCCACCTTAAAGTTTGTCTTAATCACATCTGCAAAGTACTTTTTGCCATGTAGGATGACATATTCACAGGTTCTAGGAATCAGGAAGTGGACCTCTTTGGGGACCAGCGTTCTGCCTGCTCCAGGGCCTAACTGGAATGTCCTTTAGTCATGGCTATTATCAAGGGTGGTTACTTTTCATGGGCCAGGCCAGCCATGCATGAGTGAGTGACCAGTCCTTTCAAATTATATCATGGAAAACCAACCACCCCTTAAAATGTATATATAACACCTACACTTAAATACAAACTATTCTCCTCAAATACTTCCTTAAGACTTTCTGGCCTAAACTTAGGTGAACAGCTTTAAACAGAGCTGTCTCTATTCAGAGATCTGCCTGAGGTCTAAAGAGGGAAAGACTCATGACAAAACGGCATTTTCTTTTCTTTTCTTTTCTTTTTGAGTAAGATTAGCCCTGAGCGAACTGCTGCCAATCCTCCTCTTTTTGCTGAGGAAGACTGGCCCTGAGCTAACATCCGTGCCCATCTTCCTCTATATGTGGGATGCTTACCACAGCATGGCTTTTGCCAAGCGGTGCCATGTCCACAACCGGGATCCGAACCGGAAAACACCAAGCCACTGAAGTGGAAAGTGTGAACTTAACCACTGCACCAGCGGGCCGGCCCCCCAAAATGACATTTTCTTGAAGGGCCTGTTGATATCATTTGCAAATGAAATGTAAGAAGAAAAATAATCGTCTATCTCAAAACTGTGTTCTATGAAGCAATAATTCTTGAGACACGACACACACACACACACACATGCATGCATGCACATGCACACAGGATTTTGTAATCATTTGGGTAAACACTGAATATTATCCACCTCTTAAGGATTCTCAACGCACATTAATGTTTTAAAGATCTGAGAAGTTCTACACTAAAGAAATATGTGTATGGTCAAGCTTTGGCCTCTTGAAAAACAAAATGGGAGCTTCCAACTTTAATCTGACCTGTGTTTTGGCCCTGTGGTGCCCTCACTGATCCCATACCTTCATGGGCGAGAACAGGGTTTCCCATCACGTTCCAGAATTCCTTTCTGCTGAGCTTTAGGGCAGTTTTCAATAAGCTTGCGGACATCTATAAGAATAATCTTCAAATTTGTTCTGATGTTCATGGCAAATTTGTGCTAATCTGATTTTTAAAAATTTTAATTTGTAAATTATATACATCTACTATTATACTATTGTATACATACATGAGATAACTATAACATAAAAAATAAGCATTATTTTATATGTTTCAATAATTATGGTTGCTTCATATTAGCAATATTTACTATCTCAAAGAAAATATACATTTGAGCTTAGGGCTGTCTTTACTAAAGCTGGATGTGAATTCATCTTATTAAATACTTTCTTTATGAGTTTCAATGCTTCGGCCTATTCCTTATCAGATCTCACAAGATTACGGCTGTTTTTACTTTATAATGTCATTGGAGAAGTACTCATTCGAGAAGTAGAAGAATCAGTTATTCCATTTTCTGGTGACCTGATTAGGCTTACTTTTATTATGCTGGGTCTATGATATGTTCATATGTTTGTTCACTTTATTTGATTGCTTTGCAAAACTCATTTCAAGCTATTTGTCTATTTTGTGAAGATCAGTTTAGTGAAAAGAAGACAACATAATATGTAATTGTAGTTAACTCAGCACATGTAACATGGTATGCTGCAACCAAGTGGGGGCACTGCTGATAAGGCCTCTCAGCCATGGAATATCCTTCTTTACTCAGCCCCTAGCCTGGCTCAGAAGACAGAGGACCTGTTGACATGTAGCCCAAATTTTTATATACTTATATCAGATATTAGTAAAGATTAATTCCTTTCTCCCATTTTTTTTAAAAAATCAATAAATAGAAGTTCTAACATTTTCCTTCTGAACCCTATTTGATTGTCTCACCTTCTGGGGGTTCTCCCCATATTCCACAACCACCCCTCATTCCAAAACTGCAGCTGTGAATTCAAGGAGGTCAGGGGTTAATTCCAGATCTGCTGTTCTAAGTCGTGTCAGCGTTTCAGGGGCAAAATGCTCTGTAGTGCGCAGTAGTGCTCTCAGGAAGACGAATACTGAATTTGTCTTTGGCGAGATCAGTCTCAGGAAGAGGCCTGATCTGAGAAATACTGATTGCATCCCCCTGGTGGACCTTAGGCTTAGCGGTCAACTGGATGTTCTAGGAGAGAAAGAAGGCTGAGGAATACTGTGGGGAAGCTCTTCCCCCAGGCCTATATGGAGGGACATCCATTAGAGGAACATTCACGGTCTCCCTTGGGGAGGCCGAGTGAGTTGTGGGATGGGTAGATCAGAGCACAGAAGCTGGGACCTGTGTTCAGCCTTTTCGTTTCTCTTGGGCACCTGCTGGCCTGCAAATGAGACACACAGGGGGGGACAGTCTCTACTCCTGCTGGGGAGGCCTGGGGGTGCTTGGGGCTGCCTTTGAATGCCTTTGAAAACAAATTTATGTTTGTCCAATTCTGGAGTTCCATTTTAAGTAGCCCACTGTGGCCACATACTTGAGTCACATTCTTTCAGCTATTTCAATCCTTATCTGAATAGCTCCTTTGTTTACCTTTAAGTGGTGCAAACTGGGTCAGGAAAACGCAACACTGAAAAACTGTGGGATCTTAGGCAAGTTTACTTAAACTCAACGAGTCCCTGTTTCTATGCCCACATATGAAGCTGGTAGCATCTGCCTTTTAGGGCTTGCCTAGCCCACACTTTAACATTTATTGGCTGTTCCTTATGTGCAGGCGTGTGCTAAGTCCTTTCATTACATTTCCTCATGCAATCTTCAGAATAACTACATAAGGTAGAGATTATTATCATCTCTGTTTTAAAATGAGGACACTGATACTTAGAAAGTAAATAAGATAACGTGGACCATGCCCTCATGAAACTCATATTTTAACAGAGAAGCAGAGAAACCATTCAGAACCGACAGCCCAGGTCTTGATTCCTTTCCAGAACAGAAAACTGAGTGGAGATGACCAGGGTTAAACCAGGAACTTCGTCCAAAAGTGGGTTATCTACCACTGGCTCATTATTCTGATTCTCTAGCTGTCCTCAGGGTTCAGAGCCCTGAATGCCCACCCCCAAATCTCTTCTTTGTATCCAGTGTGCTTCAAACTGCAAGTTATAGCCCGTCAGTGAATCATGAAATCAATTTGTGGTTCAAGACCACTGTTTTTCTGAGGGAAGGGAAGAGAAAAGAAGGAAAGGGAGGGGAGGGGAGAGAATGGAGAAGAGAGAGAAGGGGAGGGAGGGGAAAAGGACATAGAGTGTACACCACGTAAGGACCATGTTATATCATTTAATGAAATGATTGTTTTGGGGAGGCGTATCCTGGGTTGCAATGTAAAGTGTATTTTCTTACTATGGATCATGATCCAAAAAGTTTTAAATTCATGGTTCCATCTTATTTGGCTCATCATAAGCTTGTTTTTATGATGTTAAGGCTGGTTCTAACTTTGCTTCAAGTTCTCTAAGCTGCCTCTGGAAGAAAAGAGTGAGAGAGGGCCTCTGTGCATAAGAGTATGGAGAGGGAAAGTGGCAGAAAGTGGAGATGAAAGTGGAAGAGGTGGATGGGGCCAAGCCAGGCAGGCCTTGAATGACTTATGTGGATTTTGTTCTTAAAAGCCTTGGAGGGCTTGGGTTAGGGAAGTGATGGGGTTCCATTTGTATTATGAAAAGATCCCTGCAATTGTTGTGTGGAGAGTGAATGGTAGAGGCCAGAATGGAAACAAAAGCAAGACAGGTAGCATGATCTAAGACAGTAGCAGTTGAAATGGAGAGAAGGAGTCGAGGTGTATGCACCAGTCAGGGTTTGCTCAGAGAATCAGAACCACTAGGAAATGTATATATAAGGATTGCACCTTACACAGCAGGGCAGCTGGCTACACAGGCTATGTGAGGCTGCTCTTTCTGTGCCTGGTGTTAGAGCCTGAAGCCAAAGGACAGGCAACTGGAAAGAGAAATAGCACAGGAAGTGAAGGATGTAAGGACAGTTGGAACCGAACCTGTGAGGCTGAACTGAAAGTCACCAGCAAAGACCGTAGCCTGAGCTGTCTCTCACCACCTCTAGACCTTCGATTTGGGTGATAGCAGTTCCTAAGTGAGAAGCTGGATCCGTCATCAAGGTGCTAAGATGCATGTAGCCCAAGATTCAGAGATGCCAAAGCAAAAGATAAACAGGAGCTGGAGGCTGTGGGCCTGGCCTCTCCCCACACCAACTAGGTGTTGCAGCAAATAAGCAACCACATAGGCGAATTGTAATAACCGTTGTGCACTGCACACACCTTTCGGTGTGAGAAAATTACCAGCTCTTCACTCCCTCTTCCAAACCCTGCACAAAATTTTTCTTGAGGTCTATGCTAATGAAGAGGTATGCAAGGAAGGGTATTCTGGGAAATGAGTTTCCAGCTTAGCTAAGTTTACACAGAACAAATACATCAGAGGGGCTTTTCCTTATGCACAGAAAAAGGGATCTTGGTGCTTCCTGGGAAGAAGACGACTCTTAAAGGGAACATAGGTAGACAATTCTGCAGTAAATAACAACCCGCAATCTCAGCACCTCAATGCAATAACAGCTTATTTTCTACTCACGCAAAGTCGACTGTAGATCTCAGCAATTCTGCAAGGAAGCTCTCTGCCAATGTGGTGATGGAGTGATCTGGACCCATCCCCCTGTGGATCCATCATCTCAACACAAGGCCCCATGATCACTGCAATAGATAAAAATAATGCACCTTCCACCCTTCAAACTAAAGAGTCAGTTGCACTTCTGTTTGCAGTGCTTTGACTGCCATAGAGTATTTTGGAACATGCCACAGAAATAAGTCATTAAACGTTCAAGGTTTATCATCATCATTGTTATCACTATTATCCTGTGACATGCACTCTAGACACTTTTGCCACTCACATCACTCCTATCAGGTGTTTCATCACTCCCGTAAAAATAATATTTCACCATCAACGTCATGTCCAAGGGTTCTGCTACATCCATTGCCAACGTGGTATGATTTCTGCATTGCTAGATTGCCTGTCTCGATATAGATTCTGCATTGGCCTGCCACGCTGGAGATGCACCACTATTGGGAAGACTTTTAAAGTAAGGTGTCAAGGGTCCCTGGTTAAATGCCAGTATGTTGCCTGGGAAAAGAAGAGTTTCACATTGAGATTTTAGTCATTTTAATACAAATTGAATTGGCCCTAATAGAGATCAGGGTCTGTGTGGTATTTTCAGACATCACCTCTGACACCAAACATGTATGGTATTTTTCCTGACACCAATCCTCCAACACCAACTGGGTGTCCAACAATTCAATTCAGTTCATTTCAGCTCAGGTCAGTTCAGTTCAATTCAATCCAATTCAGTTCGTTTTGATACCTGGAGTTAACGCACATCCCATAGGTTAAGGGCTCAGTCCCACAAGACTACCCCCAGTTCAGACACCAGCCACACATGGGGTGCCCAGGCTACTCACACTTCTGCCTAGCCAGCTATAAATTTGAGAGTTCCCATGACCGGCCCCCAAAGTTTGATAATTTTCCAGAACAATTCACAGAACTCAGTAAAGTACTACACTTACTATTACAGTTTATTGTACAGGATACAAACAAACAGCCAGATGAAAAGGTATGTAGGGAAGGATCCAGAAAGTTTCCAAGCACAGGAGCCTCTGTCCCCCTGGAGTCAGGATAAACTCCCCTCCCAGCACATGGATGTGTTCACGTACTTTGAAGATCCCTAAGCCCTGTTGTTTAGGGTTTTTTATGGAAGTTTCTTTATACAGGCATGATCAATTAAATCATTGGTCATTGGTGATTGAGCTTAATCTCTAGCCCCTTTCCTCTCCCTGGTGGTCCAGGGGTGGGCTGGAAGTTCTAACCTTCTATTGGCTTTGTACTTTCTGGTGACCAACCCCCATCCTGAAACCATCTCATCCCCTACTCTCACCTCCTCATCCCCAACCTTCCCACCTCCCGCCATGAACCATCTCTTTAGCATACAAGAGACACTCTTCAGTCAGGGGATTCCAAGGGTTTTATGAGCTGTGTGACAAGAACCGAGGAGAAAGCCCAAATATTTATTTTCTTATCATACTGCAGGATCTAAAAGTATTATGACAAGGGTAGAAAACTCCAGCGCATGGAGTACCGCTCACAGTACAAGAGAAAGGGTAGAAGAAGGGTACCACAGAGTGGGCCCCCAGAGTGCTTGAGGATCATGGAATCCTTCCTGCAAGTACTAAAAAGGCTGAGGGGATGACTGATGAGTGCAAAAGGAATTCAACCGAAGGCTGCTGAGAACAGAAAAGTTAGGGTTCTAATCCCTTCTTGAACAGTAATTTGCCATGTGTTCTATATCACATCAGAACTGAGCAGAGCAGACCTGAGAATTCCATGCATGTAAAACACCCCAGGTCCTTCAGGGAATAAAATATTCTAACCCTGTGTGAATTTCCTCAAAAGCAGGAAGCTTATGTTGGCTGTTATCACTTTGAAGAATAAATAAGGAATATAATATAAGCATTTATTTAAAGACTATACCACAGGGCAGTGGATATAATGAAAGTCAGAGGTGTGAGGAGTGTATATGAATGTATGTGGGAATAACAGAGAAAGAGAAAATGGGTTATCTGGAACTAAAGAATTATAGAGAATTTTCGCAATTTCTATTGATGTCATTTTCCTAGGAGCCTGCACTCTACAACTACTTAGGTGAGTGATATAAACAATTACATCAAATTGAGTAACTATTAGATGCTTTCATTTTAAATTATATACAGTCATGAAGGCACTCCAAGAGAACAGAAAAATTATTATTATTAATTTGTTTTTGCCTGTCCTCAAGACTCTAAATAACATGATAATGTCTAAATGATGAAAAAAAAGTTTTTAAAAGATGACACAAATGAACTCAATAATATACAGACTACACAGTATATATTATTAAGTGGAAAGAACAGTGTCTCTCAGTTTTAGGTAAATATTTTTTCCTTTAGGGAGCAAATGTGTGGAGGTGTTCTTGTGCTTTATCCCTTTCTTGGACCATGGTGGCTTCACAAGCCGGGGTCACCTGATTTGAGTGCCCCTTTATAAACAAGATGTTTTACTCTTGGGATTTAGCCTGGCTCTGTCACTAATACTTTGTCAAATCTGGAACACATTGCAGATTCAATATATTTTGCTGATGAAAAGTTTCTTAGAACTTTTGAGGGTCGTTTATTCCAACCCTACCATCCAGTTCATCTCAGCGAGATTAAATGGCTTGTCTAATGTCTCAATATTTATTAACTATGTCAGAATAAGAAGCCAGGTTGCTAGTGCTCTGAAGTCATTCCTACTAAATTCTGAGGTTTTTGAGGTCAGCTGATCACTTCCTTATTTTCGATCCTCCAGGAAAAAGTACAGTTATTACAGTTGCTCAGTAAATAAAAATAACATAAGAGAACATGCTAAAGTACTTGCAAAGAATTAAATCATAAGCACATGTAGGGAAAGATTACTATCTGAAGCATCATTGTTAGGATTGGGCTCTAGTAGACCCACCCCTGAATAGACATGTAACCATGAGCAAGTTACTTAAACCCTATGCCTGTTTCTTCATATGTAAAAGAGGATAGTAACAGAAATTTAGAACAGAACCTAGGTACAGTAGGCATACATTCAATATTAGCTATTATCATCATTTTCCAAACATCGAGATGATCTAGGTAAATCCTAAGAGGTACTTACATGAGAAAGAGTATGGTTAATACTGTATTGTCTCAATTTATAAGTAAGTAATTTTACTTACTGAAATGGATTCAAATCTCACGTCAATTCAAACAACAATTTCTTTGCGCATGTGCCACTGAGCAACCACTCAGCAAGCTTACCATTAAATAGGGGAGACAAAGAATTTATATATGGTAAATGCATCAAGAGACATAACTATAAGGGTATGTGGCACAGAAGAGGGAGTATCTAACACTAAAGTCAAGATCTGTGATGTTTATCATATGTGATACATACTATCATATATATGTGTGACATTGTGATTAATAATAATAAATATATATTTTGTCTTCATCCCCATTCCTGGCACAGAGTTCCTAAAACCCATAGAATTTCCTGAGCTCAAAGACAGAAATCTAGAAATGATTCAGGTGGAAGAGGAGAGAGAAGTAAGATTTTAAAAGAGTGAAGAAACCCTACAAGATATATCTGATTCATTAGAAAAGCCAACATAAGATTAATGGGTATCCCAGAAGGAGAAGAGAGGGAGAAGGAAGCAGAGAGCATATCTAAAGAAATAATAGCTGAGAACTTTCCAAACCTGAGGAAGGAACTGCGTATAAAAGTCCATGAGTCTAATAGAGCACCTTATTATTTCAACACAAAAAGACCTTCTCCGAGACACTTTGTCAAAAGTCACTGACAAAGAAAGAATTTTAAAGGCAGCCAGGGAGAAAAACACAATAACCTACAAGGTAATCCCCATTAGGCTATCAGCAGATTTCTCAGCAGAAACTCTATAGGCCAGGAGAGTAGAATGACATATTCAAAATATTGAAAGATAAAAACTGCCAGCCAAAAATACTCTTCCAGCAAAATTATCCTTTAGATATGAAGGAGAAATAAAGGCTTTCTCAGACAAATAAAGCTAAAGGAGTTCACCACCACTAGACCTGCCTTATAGGAAATGTAGAAAGGAGCTCTTGAAGCTGAAATGAAAAGATAAAAGTACACAAAACTCTGATTAAGTTTATAAACGGTCGGTCTGAATTAGAAAATTCTAACTCCTTTTAAAAATAGTATATTAAACTCAATTATAGCATAAAGGTTAAAGGAAAGAGCATTAAAAATAACTATAGCTACTACAACTTGGTAATAAAATCACCGCATAAAAAAGAGGTAATTTGTGACATCAAAAATATAAAAAGGGAAGAGTGAAAGCATGGAACCTTTATAGGTGAATGAAGATAAATTGCTATTCAGCAGAAAAAGGATCATTTTATTTATGAGATTTTTTTTTGTAAACCTCATGGTAATCACAAAGCAAAAATCTAGAGCAGAGACATGGAACATAAAAAAGGGGAGACTGAACAAATCATTATGAAAAACCACCAACTTACAAAGGTAGAAGAAAAAAAATAATATAAGCCAAAATAACCAGAAGGCAAGAGATAAAATAGCAGTAGTAAATCCTCACGTATCAGTAACCACCCTAAATGTAAATGGATTGAACTCAGCAAGCTACCAGAACTGAATCAAAAGGAGGAAATTATGAAAATAACAATAGCAAATAAAGACAACAAATGAGGAATCAAAAAACTCCCAACACAAAAAGCTCCAGGACCAGACAACTACCCTGGAAAATTCTACCAAACATTTAAAAAAGAATTAATGCCAATCCTCCTCAAACTCTTCCAAAATATTGAAGAGAAGGGAACACTTCCAAACTTATTCTACAAAACCAGCATTACTTTGATACCAAAAGCAGATAAGGATACCACAGGAAAAAAACTATAGACCAATATCCCTGATGAATATAGATGCAAAAATTCTCAATAAAATATTAGCAAACTGAATTCAAGAACTCATTAAAAAGATTATACACTATGGCCAAGTGGGATTTATCCCTGGGATGCAAGGATGGTTCAACATATACAAATCGTTAAATGCAATGTATCACATCAATAAAATGAAAGATAAAAATCACATGATCACCTCAGAAAAAACATTTGACAAAATACAACATCCTTTCATGACAAAAACCCTTAACAGATTGCGTATAGAAGGAACATACCTCAACATAATAAAGGCCATATATGAAAAGCCCACAGCTAACATTATACTCAATGGAGAAAAAATTCAAAGCTTTTCCTCTAAGGTCAGGACAGGACAAGGTTGCCCATTCTCACCACTCCTATTCAATATATCAACGGATGTCCTAGCTAGAGCTACTAGGCAAGACAAAGAAATAAACGGCATTGAAGTTGGAAGGAAGAAGTAAAATTGTTGCTATTTGCTGATGATATAATCTTATATATAGAAACTCCCAAAGAGTCAGTCAAAAAACTGTTGGAATTAATCAACAATTTTGGTCAATTTGGTGGCAGGATACAAAATCAACATACAAAAATAAATTGCATTCCTTTACACTAATGAGGAAGGATCTGAAAAAAGAAATGAAGAAAATTATCCCCTTCACAATAACATCAAAAACAATAAAACACTTAGGAATAAATTTAACTAAGGAAGTGAAAGATCTATATGATGAAAGCTACAAGACCTTGCTGAAAGAAATCAAAGAATACACAAAGAAATGTAAAGACATCCCATGGTCATGGATCAGAAGAATTAATATTGTTAAAATGGCCATACTACCCAAAGCCATCTGTAGATTCAATGCAATCACCATCAAAATGCCAAAGGCATTCTTTGTAGAAATAGGAAAAACAATCTGAAAGTTTGTGTGGAACCACAAAAGACCCCAAATAACCAAAGAAATCTTGAGGAAAAAAGAACAAAGCTGGAGGCATCACACTTTTAGATTTCAAACTATCCTACAAAGCCATAGCAATAAAAACAGTATGGTACTGATACAAAAATAGACACATTGGCCAATGGAACAGAATAAAGAGCCCAGAATTAAATCCTAGCATATACAGTCAACCAATATTTGACAAGGGAGCCATCAATACCCAATGGGTAAAGAATAATCTCTTCAACAAATGGTGCGGGAAAACGAGAAACACAGGCAGAACAATGAAATTGGACCCCTATCTCACACCAAACACAAAAGTTAACTTGCAATGGGTCAGGCTTAAATGTAAGACATGATACCATAAAACTCATAGAAGAAAACATAGGGAAGAAGCTCATTGATATTGGTCTCAGCAATGATTTTTTGGACACGACACCAAAAGCACAAACAAGAAAAGCAAAAATCAACAAATGGGACTACATCAAACTCAAAAGCTTCTGCACAGCAAGAGAACAAATTAACAAATAAAAAGACAACCTACAGAATGGGATAAAATTTTTGCAAGCCATATATTAGATAAGGGGTTAATATCCAAAATATATAGAGAACTCAGCCAACTTAATAATAAAAAACAATCTGATTAAAAAGTGGGCAGAAGAACTAAATAGACCTTTTTCCAAAGAGGTCACCAAAATGGTTCAACAGACACATAAAAAGATGCTCAACATCACTAATCATCAGGGAAATACAAATCAAAAAGGCAATGAGATATCATCTCACACCTGTTAGAATGGCTACTGTCAAGAAGACAAGAGACCAGATGAGCTGGAAAGGATGCAATGAAAAGGAAACCCTTATGCATCATTGGTGGGAATGTAAATTGGTCCAACCACTATAGAAAACAATATGGAGGTTCTTCAAAAAATTTAAAACAGATCTACTATACAATCCAACAATTCCACTTCTGAGTATATACCCTAAGGAAATGAAAACAGGATTTTGATGAGATAGATGCACTCCCATGTTTATCACAGCATTATTCACAATTGCCAATATACAGAGACAACCCAAATGCCCATCAATGGATGAATGGATAAGAAAGATGTGGTACATATACACAATGGAATATTATTCAGCCATGAGAAAGGAGGATATCCTCCCATTTGCACCAACATGGATGGACTAGGAGTATGTTATGCTAAGTGAGAAAAGTCAGGCAGAGAAAGACAAGTACTGTATAATATCACTTATCTGTGGAATCTAAAGAAGTTAAACCTGTGAAAAATAGAGTAAAATGATGGTTACTAGGGGATTGGGGGGGATAAGAGTGATGGCATACAAATTTGTAATGAGTAGTAAATAAGCCACAAAGATCTAATGCACAGTATAATGAATATAGACCATAACATTGCACTATAATTATGTAATGTAATAAATATCACTACATTGGCAATCATATTGCAATATATAAATGTATCAAAGTAACACGCCATACTTCTTAAACTTACACAATGTTACATATTAAATTTATTCAATAAAAAATGACTTTATCTTTCCTATGATTCTTTAGAATTTTAGTAGATAGTTATCTAGTTTATAAAAAGCACTCTGAGTCCTGCCTGAATGACCCTACTCCGATAAAAATCCGTTGAATGGAGAATTTCAGAAACTATAACTTGGAATTATAGAACCCATTTTCCCTTAACATATAGCATCTTAAATTGTGCCAGGCATCTCCTGCAGCTAAATAAATATTCAATTCAGCAAGTATTTTCTTAGAATTCACACTTACAAGACACGACATTGTACTGGCTGTCATTGAGCTACCAAGAGGGGCAAGATCCATTCAGGAGACATGTGGAGGGGTGGAAGAAATCAAGAGTGAAAAGTTAAGAGTCAACAAGGCAGAATGGGCTACAAACTGCAAGAAGTACCGAGATTTGCATTCACGGAGAGAGGAGTGACTGCTTCTTAGTGGGTCAGGGAGGGCTGCAGGGAAATGGAGCAGTGGAGCCAACTTGAAGGATAGGAAGGGTTTTGACAGGTGGAGGAGGGAAGAAAAAGACATTGCTGGTATTTCTGGCAAAGGGAGCCATGTGCACAAAGGCCAGGAGAGCAGGCGAAAGGGAAGTTGAGTAGTTCCATCTGCTAGGGTAACTCACAGTGCACGGAGGTGGAGCCAGAATTTGGAAAGGTAACTGCGGCTCCATTATAGAGCACCCTAGGAGCTTCACCCTATATTGCAGGTCCTGAAAAGTTGTTCCAAATTTTGAGAGTAAAAGAAAGACATGAGGAGTCATATACATGTCATTTGTGGTTCTGAGGGTGGAAGCTGCAATCAAACAGACCTCGGCTTGAAACCCCACCTATGCTCCTGAGGTGTTTAACTTCTCTAAATCCTGATTTCTTCATCTGCAGAATAAGAATAATAATGGTACCTAATCAAAGGGTTGAAATGCAACTGAGATGAGACACGTAAAAGAAATGAGAACAGTGGCTCCTGTAGAGTAAATATTGTCAGCGAGGAAAATTTTCCTCTACTTTTGTAGGTTCCTCTGGCTGGTCTAATAATTAAATTGACATAAGACAGACTAACAGGAGAAAATCAAATTTAATTTGATACGTATGGGAGCCTCACATTAACATGAGAGGGTCAAAGGAGTGAACAAAGCAGGCAACTTTTATACCTTTTAGACAAAGAAACAATAAATTTGTGAGGAATTGTCAAGATGGAATTACCAAGAAGAAATTTAGGGTGGGGTACTTAGTTAGTGAAGAAACTAAGTGGATTTGTTTACACAGCCTTCTCAGCCCTGAATCCCCATATCGGGCAATAAGGGCGTCTCTCTAACTCCTGGTGCAGAGAAGGTACCTTTCACTTGGGAACTTTATTTCCTGCTTTCAGGGAGACAAAAGATGGTCAGAAGATCCTTTTTGCACTGGCTGTTTGTTAAGTAATTTTAATTCAAAATAATCAATATGTCAAAGAGGCATATTTTGGGTGCCCTGCCCTGAGCCCCCAAAATATTCACTAGACGCTGAGGATGATGATGGTGAAAGAGGAAGAGGAGGACAAAAAGGGAGAGAAGCTCGTTGACCACAAGAATAATATTTGAATTCATTTTTATGCCACAACACCTACTATAAAGCCTGGCACGTTGTGGGCACTCGAACTGTTTTGTTGAATTAGACTAAAGAACAAATTTATCCCAGGGAACAATAAGTATATCATTTCACATCTTCACCAGCCTTAGGGAATGAGGTGAAAACAAATGTGAGTAGTAGAAAGTAGCCAAAGAAGAAAAATGTAGACTGGATAATTTGGGGTGCTTATTAGAAAAACTCTCTGGTGAGAATAATTACTAATTATGCCAACCAAATTTATTATCTTTATATCACAATTGGGAGAAAAATGTCAAGGTCAGTGAAAACCACAGAGTTAAAATGGAAAACTTGGCACCCTTGAGACGTAATTAGATGTTCTTACTGGGTTCCCTCTCATTAGATTTGATGTAATTGTTTTTAAAACGTCAAGACATAATGACAAGTATGTATTTCAATATAACCCTGATGCAATAATCAAAAGAGCATTTAAAATTCACTGTACAATTACAGTCCCATTAAATCTAAGTTAACTGCCCATTTGAGTCACTAAATCTAATCTGTTACCTTGCAACACACATGCAGCGCATTTCCGTCACGACTGAATCATAACCAGACTTCACTCCTGGCTCTGAGAAAAGTTCTGCAATAACATTTAACAAGGGCTGGGTGATGCATACACACAGTAACAATTTGCCTGCAGATTCACTGGGAACCCAGTGCTCTTATTATCACATCAGTCATGGAAAAAGGGCTTGACCACTTGATTCATGAGAGCAACAGGCGGGCGGCCTGATACACACTGCTCGCCTCACCTACTTAATCAAGACAAGGGGGAATTCGAAAGGATCACACGTCATTGCACTAAAAAACCTGACTTCAAGTCTCCCCCATTTTGTTGTGGGCAACTTCAGAGGATCAACCCAGAAGATCCCTAGTTTGCATTCCGCCCCCCACCACAATGAAAAAACTTCAAAAGAGTCCAAAATGGGACTGGCCTCACATCATTCAAAACATTGTGCACAAGGGGTCTTGAGAGGAAATGGCTTTGAAAAGACAGCCATCAAGTGCTCCTGGGGCAGTCAAGAGAAAGAAAAGATCCTGTGGGGAGGCAGCTGGCCCATCCAGCTGTGGAGGGAAGCAGCATGATGGATGGCTTCCACTGGGGACAATGGACGGCCGTGAGGGACAGGTCTTTGTTCCCAGGTTCCTGCACCCTCTCCTTTGACCTACTCCACTGACCTGTGTGCCTGTGCACATGGCAGGGACGCCCCGGCCCTCTGCAAGTTAAGGCCCAGCAGGATGGCTCATGCAAAGGGCCTAGTGCCTGCTGCCCTCCCCTCCCCTTCCTCCATTTTCATGCAGTCAGGCCAGATGGTGACGGGGTTGGAGGTGGAATCCTGGACTACAAACAACAAGGCTTCCAATCTGAAACCCGTTCCAGGATTAGACAAATCAATTGCACAGAAAGATAAGAGCTAGTAGATGGGGGAGGGCTCTTGTTTTTCTCTGGAAGGGAGAGTGAGTAAGCAATCACACCCAGATGGTTACTTATGGCATAATCAATTTCTGTTCCCTGGGCTATTTTCCAATTCAGCGTAGAAAGAGGGCCGATCTAAGAATCCGGTGAAATTCAGTACATTCCTCCCACAACTGCAGATTTCTGGTCGGCCTTTTGGGTGTGAAGGGCAGGCCTGAACCCATGGTGTCGCTGTGTGCTTCAGCCACTCTGGCCTCAGGATCCCCATCCAAAAACATGTGAATACTTTCTACATTTCCTAGTCACGAGAGTCTCACCGGAACAGGTGAACTTAAGAACACAGTGGGGAAAGAAAAGTACTGCATGCTCACACTTCTATGTGGAATCTAAAAAAGTTGGATTCATAGAAGCAGAGAGTAGAATGGTGGTTACCAGGGGCCAGGGGAGTGGGGAAAATGGGGAGATGTTAAGCAAAGGGTACAAAGCTGCAGTTATTGTCGATGCAAATAATCCATAACCAACCTACAAATCAAAATTGGGGTGAGTTTATTATGAGCCAGAGTAAGGATCATAACCCGGGAAGGACTTGGAAGGCGTTCTGGAGACGCGTGGGTTTCAGTATAGTCTTATATCTTTTTAGAACAAAGAACAGATTTTAAACACACCCAGGATACATTTTCATCAAAATTTCAAAGAGGTATTCAGTTGCAAATTAGCAGGTCAACAGGACTGTGATGTCAGGAAAGGGACTAATCCGGTGTTACCAATAGGTCGTAGGAGGGGAAGTCTGCATTCTTATTTTAAGGGAGTGCATTCTTTACTTTAATGGATAAGCAGATGTACAATGTATGTTTGATGGGCCATAAGTCAGGCTTTTTAGTTCAAGCAGAATCAGTTTTGAACTCGAATAGTTACCCCATATACTTCACTTTGTCATTGTGTAGGATGAATAAGTTCTAGAAATCCAATGCATAGTGTGATGGCTATAGTTAATAATACCATATTGTTTACTGGAAATGTGCTAACAGAATAGGTTTCAGGTGTTCTCACTCCAAAAAAAAGGTAACTGTGAGGAGATGGATGTGTTAATTAGCTTGACTGGAATAATCATTTCACTGTGTATACATATGTCAAAAATATCATGTTCTACACATTAAAAATATACACTTTTATTTTAATTTTTTCAATTAGAAAACTTTTTTTAAAGTGAAAAAAACACAGAGGGAACTTATCCAATGACTTAGAATGCACAACATTTCACAAAATATTGTAATCATTTGTGAACGTCAGTCTGGTAATAATAAGAGTAATAGCCACAATTTACTACTCGCCTGCTTTGTAGCAGGCAACGAGGGAAGCACTAACCCTCGTAACCCTGCTAGGGAGCGTTCTTATTAATCCCATTTTACACATGAGCAGACGCAGGCTCACAGGTATTAAGCAAGCTGCCCCGGGTCACACAGCTTGTAAACAGGTGAGCTGGGTTTGAACCTAGTTCATCTGAAAGCCTGTGCTCCTCCCACTGTGCGTGCTGTCTGTGGCAGGCTCAGGGCCCTGAGGCTGTCCTGGAGCTCAAGTTCAGGTCTAAGTGGAACACGAAGACCTTTCTACCCAGAGCACCTGAACAGTGTTGTGTCGCCAACAAGAAGCCTCCCCACTGACACATTGACTCCTCCTCCTCAGCGCCATGCCTTCATTTCAGTGACTTCCAGGGACTTTATCACTCCTCACAGATGTCTCCTTTCTACTCAAAGTTACCATGTCCAAAAGCACACACATCCTTTCTCCCCACCCACCCCGCATGCCCAACCAGCATATCCCATGATTCACCCTCACCCAGTCACCCAGGTGGAAACTCAACACCATGCCTTGCTCCTCTCTCACCTTCTTCCACATCCACCCCTGCAGCCCTACCCTCATGTAGGCCCTTATGATTACCACAATGTCCTGTCCTATTTATCTTAGAGATAGGTCTAACATCACTTCCTGAAGTACTGCCAGGATCCTGTCATTATCTTGCTCAGAACACAGTCACTCCTTGTTATCTCCACAATGAACCCTAAACTCTTTAATAAACATTCAAGATCCTCTTTGATTGGACATCAACCTACATACTGAGATGACACCCCCAATTTTCCCCATCGCATGCATTAATCTGCTACCAGAACGAGCTAGTCAGAAATCAACTGAGCAGGATTTGGTAGGGCAAGAACTAGATACCACACAGATATTCCATAGCTGAGGAGGGTCTGTAACTGCAGACATCTGGGCTGGCAAATGGCCTAAAGTCGACAGTGGGGTCTTGCCAAAGCAGTCACACCAGACGTAAGACTTGTGTTCCATATCTGCTAAAAACAAAGTACATTCCCAGGTCTTGGGGAATTTGAACACCAGACAGGATACAAGTCAGACGGAGGAAAACAAGACAGCAGCACAAGACAGGAATTGCCTTTCAAGGTGAAAGATGAAGCACAAAGAACCAGGTGAGAGCCTGGGTATTTGAACCAGGATAACATGGCAAAGCAGAGGCAGCAGCAAGACTGGCAGACGTCAAGCTCTTAGGGAGCTTGTGTGGGTACCTCAAATTTTCTTAACTTAGCAGTATGGTGTCCACAGGTTTCTTTTGTTTTGCTTTTTAATTACGTAGGTTTAAATTTCTGTAGTAAATTACAAGCTTACTCAGTCTCCCTTCCCCACATCGGAGATGAAGGCTGTGTGAGTGGAGAAGCGTAAGCTGAAACAGCAGACGTGGAGTGGAACACAGTTTACCCTGCTTTTTGTTTCTACCATGATGCAAAACTTGAAAAATTTACTATAGCCCTGAAAAAAATAGAACCGAAAAGCAAGTTTCACAATTTGTGTGGCTGATTTCATTCACCATTACGTTTCATGGTTTCTGAGGTTCCTGACAATTATATTTTTCATTTTGTCCTAGTGTTACACTTTGTTACACTCTGCTGTGGGGAAGATAGAGGAGGAATATTATAAACTAGAGGGAGATACTGGGCTATTTGTACCTCTCTCCTCCTCCAGCACACTACGTGACTGTTATTCTCATTTTGGGATTTGGTTTCAGTCACTCTTAACAAATTCTTTTGTCATTGTCACAAAACTCAGAGTTACAGAGCCCCGCAGGCATTGTTACATATGAATGCCTGGGCTTTGGGTAGCAGAGCTCACTGTTCTGTTTGATATTCTAGTGTTCGGCTTTGGCAAATAGACGCAAACCACCTCTAACAGAGCCGATGCCTTAAAAAGACTAAATTCTGTCTGGACATGCTACAAGCCCTCCAATACTGCCACGAGAAAAGGAGACAGCTCGCAAATGTCTTTTTCCAGAACTGATGTAAATTAGAACATTTCCTAAGACAGGTCAGCCTGGAGTAATTTTCCACTTGACTTGTCATATAACCAGGGGACAAGCTCCCACATCACAACGCAATGCGGATGAAAACCTCTTGCAATTTCTCTCGGGTTTTCACATTTGTTCGTTTATCGTGTGGAAAATTGTCAGTGTACGGCTCAAAGTTTAGGCAGGCTGTGGGGAATCCATCCACAGCTAAATCCAACACATAGTGGGTGCTTAATAAATATCTGTTGGTTACCACTGTGACAACTGAACGGTCCTTCTGGTCACTGTACCCTCAAATACCCTGGAGATGCTTTCAAAATTTCAGCCACTCCAGCAGCTCCAGGATTCCCCCATACATAGATTCTCCCGCTCAATTGGCATAATGTAAAACAAGGGTTTGGGTTCATTTTAAAGAATTTTGTATTATTTAGTATTTATCAGGCTTCGTGGCCCCCATCATCATTTAAACAGCCTTACTATATTTGGAAGGTACTTCATTTTGGCCCTACCTCCCCCAAGGACCCAGGGACACACACCTTTCCCAGCCTTGGACTTCAAAAATTAGATGCACTTGGGGGCCAGCGCGGTGGTGCAGCAGTTAAGTGCGTACATTCCACTTCGGTAGCCCTGGGTTCGCCGGTTCGGATCCCGGGTGCAGACATGGCACCACTTGGCAAGCCATGCTGTGGTAGCTCAGGGACAGTCTTCCTCAGCAAAAAGAGGAGGATTGGCAGATGTTAGCTCAGGGCTAATCTTCCTCAAAAAAAAAAAAAAATTAGGTGCACTTAGAAGAGATGTTGATGTAAAGAGACGCTAAGAAGACAGAACAAGAGGAATGCTTTTCCTGCCAGCAGTGGTGGAGGAGATATCCTGATAAGTGGCAACAGTGGCAGAGGCCTTTGTCCAGTGTCCAGTGTTAGGCTGGATCTGAGGTATTTGTGCCCAATGGTGAAAGCAGTAGGGTGTTCACTGACCGTCTCATGGGGGGGGGGGGTTAACACTGCTCCTGATTGAGTGATCTCCAAGCCTAATGCTGGTCCTTCCATAGACTCTGTGAACACTTGAAACTAATATATTTCTTTTGTACATCTTCCACTTAAACTAGCTAAGGAAGGTTCAGGTGTTCCCAGCAAAGAACATTGACTGCCAAGTCTGCGTTGTGCTAAATGCCAAAGGAGGTGTGGAGACACCAAGACAAATAAGACATGAACACAGCTTCCAAGATTCCAGGCTCTAGAGGCAGGAACAGACTCGAGCCCAGCAGTGTAATACACTGTGATCAGAGCTGTGAAGTGGGCATGCAAGTGGGCACAGTTACAGCAGGGCATAGGGAAGGGACAGTGTGCATGGCAGGGTGCACACCGTTCTGTGCCTTAGCAATGGCCCTGGACCACACTCCTCCCAGACCCTCAGGCTGCACTTTACGGAGGGCTCCATCCCACCTAAGAAGCCTGGGATGTCAGACACTGCAATCCTATCACCTAGGTGGGCTCAAAATTACACAGAAGCCCAGCCTGGGATGCAGAAGAACCAGTCAGCTCAGTGCTGGGGCGCTTAAACAGCTCCCTGGCAGTTATCAAGCTCTCTTTATAACAAGACAACCAGTTGCAAGCTCAGGACTTACACTGGCAACAACAACTAGCTAAAAGGTAATGATGTTATTTTGCTTTCATTGCATTTATACAAATGATATAAAGACATATATGCCTGTATTATCTCTTTACATTTATGTGATATTGACATTAATTTCCCTTTTAATTTTTAAATATCTTTTTAAAAATAAATAAATTTAACTTATAGAAAAAGTGAGTAAAATGTTTAAAAATTATAAGGACATAGATATGGCAGAAATTGTGAAAATTCCCCCAAATAACTGAAGTTTGGTGAGCCCACCCCTGAGATGTGGATCGTCATGCTGCTCCTTCCTGTTCTCTTGCTCAGCTCCTGGGGAGATGGGGGTCCCATCACCGGCAGTCAGTCAAAGTTGGGACACTTTAAGTCAGTGGTATTTAATTCGTTTCTCTTTTTTTAACCGTTTTCATCAATGTTTGCTTTCACCCCATTTGCCCATTGCGGGCGAGTTCCTTGAAGGCAAACACAACGTCACTGCTTTCTTTCCAACTTGCTTGCAGCTGCCAGTGGCGGTATTAGGCACACAGTGGGCAGTCCATAAACACCACTGCTCGCCATTCAACACTCAGGCAACACCAGCATCCCCACTCACCCAGACACTGGAAAAATAGGTCATCTATTTGGCAACGGCAACAGGATTCATCAGGACCGGATCTGCAAATGGTGTAAATTCACAACAACAACAAACTCGGTCTTTTGGAAAAATTAAATCTTTGTTGCAAAGATGCCAGAATATCAGAAAATGGCTAAAACCGGGGGATTTTCCATAGATTAGTCATGTGGTTTAAATAATTAGAAGTGAAGGCACAGGGTGAGATGGCTCCCAGTGAAACATGAGCAGATTCCAGGCTAAGTTTAGTCATGTGTAAAGAGGAGAAGCTCCTCGGAATGACAGCAAAGAATTAAAAGAAGAAAGAAATCAAGAAAAACCCTGCAGCCTGGAGAGGAGAGAAAATGCCTGTGTTATTTGGGCTGGGCCTAGAGAAAGGTGTGCAGAAAGCTCAAGCAATGCAGTGAATATATTTGCAATTTTACAGAAAGAGCCCAGTCTATAGTGCAGGCATTTGGGGTGTTTGTTTTAATAACATTCTAAGTGAAAACTTTCTCTTTGGTAATAGAATTTCTTTCCATTTTTATGAAGTCAAAAATGAAAAATAAGCTAATGCAAAAGAATCTAATTTCCTATAATAAGGTTTTGTTTTTAGTCACTTATAAATGCGAAATCATGGGGCCTTACACACCAGAAGGCATATGTTGATCGTGGAAATGAAATAAGAAAAATAAAATAAAATCTAAGAAACCCACTCATAAATATTGACTTTCCCCTTTTCCCTCCCTCCAGCTCTCACCTAAAACTTCACACGTGTGTGCCCACACACACACACTCACACACCCGGGGAGAAGTAACAACACTGGCTTTCAGAGGCTGTGCGAGACAGACTGTGAAGTGACCTGTTCTCCAGATAGAACACACTTGTTCAATAAATTCATCACCTCTGGGTGGAAGTCCATGGAATTCGACACTGCTGCCAAAAACACCCAAACTGAGAAGTGGTCAGAAATACCTCGTGGTCCCAAGTAGCCCACCAGAGGCTGAGAGTCTTTGGGGGCCAGTTGACGAGGGCCATCAGAATTACATGCCATACCCTTTCTCAACAAGGTCAAAGCGATGTTTCATCAGCAAAGTTTGTGATTGCATTGCAAGCTATGGAGTCAATGACACAACTTCTAAATGTCTATTCCATTTTGTCAATTCAACCTAACCAGTGTACCCTGTAGCCTTTTCAGCATGTCTTTTGTCCAGAAGATTGCCAAGAAAAGGTCATGAATCTTTAGTTTCATTAATTCTCCCCAGATTTTCTTGTTCCTGAATTAGCAAAGGTGTGGCTCCCACTTCCATTTATACGTATTTGAAATTGTCATCGTGAGTGATGAGCCAATGCTACCCGCCCTTTGCCCTCTCAATTTTGCTTCTCTTTAAGACCTCTGGCCTCCCTATTTCTAGGACGTGAAAACTAATTTTGCACCATCATCCTATGAAGCCACATGCCTTCCTCTATATTAACTGTCAGTTGGTCCACCCTGCCCCAGGAGTAGATGTCAGTTACACACATTAGGTCAGATCCCCGGTCCCTGGTAACATTTTCCATTCTTCCCTCATTCTCCTGGCCAGACCACTTCCACCTTCTCCTCCTCCACTCTGCCTTGTCCCTCCTAGGGGTTCTCCCGCCTCTACAATGCACCCCAGCTTTGCACATGGTTCATCCATACATGAGGGAAACTTATCCTGGCCCCCTAGAAGCCTAGACTAAATCTTTGCCACTTTTTCTACTTTTCCCCAAATTTACCCTTTATCCCTTCTTTCCACATGGGGCCAATACTCATTCAGAACCACTCATTCAAATAAGAAGAAATGTTTTTATAACACTTTTATTTTTCAAATTTTTGGAATCTGATTGTCCCTACAAAGGAGTCACTGGAAGGGCTGAGTGGAATATCAATATTCTGGTACGCATACATTCATGTGTATATTCATAGAGTGCCATGGACAGAGTGGGAGTTATATTCAGCCAGATCTGAGTTTGAATTCCAGCTTCACCAAGAACTCCAGACACCATTTCTGACCCTTCTAAGCTTCAATTACCTGATCTGAAAAAAACAGTGGAGATAATAGGGCTACTTCAGTGAGTTGGTACAAGAATTAAATGAGTCAAGGTCCTTTACACAGTGTCTGGATCGTGTAAGCTCTCAAAAAATACCAGCGAAATGTTAGGAATGATAATAATAATACTATTAATAATAATAATTAATAATCAATAATAACTTGAAGTCAGAAAACCTGGTTTCTAAACTAGCTGTGTGAATCACTTGTTTTCCTAGAACAAATCTTTGAGTGTTTTGTTCTGCCATAGAGCATGAGGGCTGAGACTGTAGAGTCTGATTCTAACTTCTCCTCTCGCCCTACGTTTGACAGTTACACAATGTTGAGCAAGGTACTTAACTGCAGTGAGACTCAGCTTCTTCATCTATAAAACACAGGTGATAATGGCACCTACTCCAACGGCCATGATAATTATTAAATGAGTTGCTGCATGGAAAATGTTTAAAGTGCTTGGCACATAGTAAGTGCTCAAGAAATGGTTTTAAAATCAGTAATAGGATGTACTAACATCCACCATGCCGATTATGGAGAAGATGTGAGATAATGCATGAAAAGTGCTCAACTCATCACTCTGCCTTGACATGAGTGGTTCTTAAGCCAGGATGTATCTTAGAATTACCTGGGGATATTTTAATAAAACTAATGCCTCTGTCTCATGTCTCACCCCAGACCAATTACATCAGAATCTCGAGGAGTGGGGCCAGGCCATTTTTAAAAGCTTCTCCGTGTGATTTTAATATGCCGCCGTGGTGAAAAATATAGCTACAGAGGTTGCTAAAAGGCAGTTTTGATTACTCTCTATCTATACGAGCACGTGTATCCAAACCTATAGGAAAAAGAAAAATGTTCCCTGATTTATAAAAAGATTAAGCACTTCATAAAAACAGTCTGGAGTTATTCTGCCTACACTCACACTCCATCCTACCAAGTATTCATTGACTAAGCAGAGCGCAGCTGCCAGAGAACAGTGAGAAGCTAAAAGATAGACCTAAAAGAAAGCTTCGGTAGCCATAGCCAGACTGTAAAGGCCCACAGACGCCTGTACATTGTCAGGGCTGAATGGCTGTTTGAAACACTGGGTTGACCCTGTGATGTAAGTCAATGGAAAAAGACTGATTAGTAAAGGACACTATGGCTTAAAGCAAGACACAAACAGGAATGTGCATGGACACAGTCACACACACACGCTTCTCACTGCCCCTCTTCCCCACACTGGAATTCTGCCTCCTCCGAACCCTCCGCAAGGGCTCTTGACACTATCGCTATTGCTAAACAAATAAGTGACATGGAGGAGAAGTCATCCTGTACCTTATGTTCATAGGCACTTATGCCTACTATGACTTAACATTATCCTCTTCTATAAAAAACTATAAAAATTGATGCTCTTAGAAATGAAAATGTATGTCTGCACAAAACCACATACACAAATGTTTATAGCAACATTATGCTTACTAGCCAAAAGGTGAAAACAATCCAAATGTCCATCAAAGGATGAAGCAGTAAAAGAAATGTGGTATATTCAAACAACGGAACGAAATAAAAATGAAGTACTGGCGCTGGCCCTATGGCCTAGTGGTTAATTTCAGCACACTTCACTTTAGTGGCCCAGGTTCATGGGTTTGGATCCCGGGCTTGGACCTACATCACTCATCAGCCATGCTGTGGCAACAACCCACATAAAAAGTGGAGGAAGACTGGCATAGATGTTAGCTCATGGCTAATCTTCCTCAGCAAAAAAAAAAAAAAAAACAAAACATAAAAATGAGGTTCTGATACATGCTACAATGTGGATGAACTTCAAAAATATTATGCTAAATGAGTGAAGTCACACACAAAAGACCACATATTCTGTGATTCCCCCCTTTATATGAAACGTCTAGAATAAGCAAGTTCATAGACACAAATAAACCAGAGATTAGCAGTTGCCTAGGCCTGGGGCCATAAGTCTTTGCTCCCCACATTATTTCCCAGGAAAGTCCTGACTGCTGGTGTTCTCTGGCTTCCAATGGGCATGCCTAGGATTTAACTCTTACCTCCTTTGTGGGCAGAGGCAAATCTCAGGAGCCCCTGCATACTGGTAGGTTCCATTCAAAGTCACTGCTCTTTAGCTGATCTGCCAGTTCTAAAGTTTTGTTTTGTTTTGTTTTGGTGAGGAAGATTTGCCCTGAGCTAACATCTATTTCCAATCTTCCTCTTTTTGCTTGTGGACCATTGTCGTTGAGATAATATCTGTACCAATCTTCCTCTGTTTTGTATCTGGGACACCTCCACTGCAATGGCTTGATGAGTGGTGTGCAGGTCTGTGCCCTGAACCCAAACCTGTGAACCCTGGGCTGCCAAAGAGGACCTCACAAACTTAACCGATATGCCACCAGGCCAGCCCCTCTAATGCTGTTTTTTAAATCTTTTAGGAAAGTCTATCATGTTACCCATCCAGGAGCCATTTACTCCTTCTCCCCTAGTATGAAGACTACAAATTTTGTTTAACTGGAAAAGTGCACAATCTCAAGGGATAATTTGTATTTGCTTTTAGGTCAATCGCGGTCATTCATTTCTCTGTTATTGCGTAGCCTGGTGGTGGGCAAGATTTCCAGGTCTGGCTAATCAGTGGAAGTCTGCTTGAGGGTATATTGGAAATACGTATTCCTTGATTTAAGAAAAAAAATAGGGGTTGGCCCAGTGGTGCAGCGGTTAAGTTCACATGTTCTGCTTCGGCGGCCCAGGGTTCACTGGTTCGGACCCTGGGTGCAGACCTACCCACTGCTTGGCAAGCCATGCTGTGGTAAGCATCCCACATATAATGTAGAGGAAGATGGGCACAGACGTTAGCTCAGGGCCAGGCTTCCTCAGCAAAAAGAGGAGGATTGGCAGCTGATGTTAGGTCAGGGCTAATCTTCCTCAGAAAACGCTAGAGATGCTCAAAGATGGGCCAGCTTCTGTGTTCTCTTCCTTAACTGTGATGGGGTATAGATATTTTGAGACTACAAGGGGAGACATTTCCTAAACGCCGAGGTTAGAAGAACAGAAGAATCACAAGAGTCCAGGTCTGTGATGAGATCACTGAGCTGATGAATCCCCTTTGGGAACACCTACCTTCTGACTTCCTATTATGAAAAATAATTAAATGCTTTATTGCTTAATCCACCATTACTTGGGTGTCTATTGTGTGCAATCAAAATGATATAAACTGGTACATCGAACCACCTAAAGATACATAGTTCCTTCTAGACTAGGGCTTTCAGACAGCGTCAGTCAGAATTAGGTTTGGCTATATATACATACAGATTAAACAAGCAGAAGTGAAAGCAGTTCAGAGGTAGGGACTCCAGAACTAGTATGATGGTTCCACAGTAATCAAGGACTCGGGTTTCTTCTATCTTTTTCCACTATTATCCTTTAATTGCCATCCTCAAGATCATCTCATGGTCCAAGACGGCTGCTGGAGCTCCAGCCTTCACATTCACATTCCATGACAAAGGGAGGGGAAGGTGTGGAAAGATAATAGAGGAGAATACCCTAGACTTGAATCTCCCATAAGGTTTTCCCTGGAAGTGCCATACTGAACTCTGTTTATGTCTCATTGACTAGAACTAAATCATGCGGTCACATCCTGTTGCAAAGAAGGCTGGGAAATGTCTTCTAGCTGGGTACATTGTTGTGGGGTCCCATTTTTAAGAAATAGGAGGAAAATGGATATTGGAAAGACAATTAGAAATCTCTGTTACATGGGGTTAAGTGCTCAATTAATCTCAATATACTCTTCCATTAGCCAAAGGTGACAGAAGATGCTTGATGCAGTCTTTCCAAAGAAGCTGGGCTGGCAGACAGTGCAGTCAGTGCATCAGCTGTCCCCAGCGTGAGCAAATGCATGTACTGTTTAAGTCGACACTTTGAAAATGGGTAGCATATTTGAAATTGAAATCCAGATCAAACTCTTGGGTTCCACGGACCTCAGATTGAAAACCAGTGAAATGATGGATCACTAGTGGCACACAGGTTATCCCAGAAGATTCTAGAATCTCCCAGGAACAGATGCCATTTGAGACAGGGAAACCATTCATAAGAAAGAAATAGCACTGGGTACCAAAACCATCACTTACCAAAGAATTCATTATTAAACTTTAATTTTATAAAATTAGCTCATGGAAAATAACCAGTATACCAACTTGTGTGCCAAGAAAACTTATTCTGAAGGAAAACTTAGGATAAAGTATCTGCCACCTTTTGTTAACTAAAGAGCATTTTTCAAAACAAACAGCAAGTTACTTAAAAACTCCTGACTTTATTAATCCTTATTGGGATAAACCACTGTTCCCTCAAATCCGTGGTAACAAGGAAAAAACATCTGGAACAAATTGGATACTGGAACTGATAAAAGACTGTGACATTAAGTTCTCATTTCAAATATGATGGCGCATCAAAACAGACCCATTTTTCTCCCCAATTAACTTTACATGAAATAGAGAGTAAACATTTGGACTTGCAAAATAAATTTATGCTGATGAAATACTGCGTTGTGGATTCAATATCATGGAACCCCAAGTAAGATTTAACGTGAAAACAGAATTCTGCTACTGAAAAATATTTGGAAGCAGTTGCAAAAATTGTTTGAAAGCTACCGTCTTATTCTAAAAATAAAAGTCAGCCCAAATGTGTTTTGTACTTTCCTTCTTGAGTTTTAAACCAAAAACATTAAAAATAACCATCACAAATCTTATAACTGGATGAAAGCCTTACCCCCAGCCGTATCCTAATTTACGACTAGATGTGACTTTATAGCATATCTTAGACCATATGCTTGGACTGCAACATCCTAGCCCCACAAATCACCAGCCCTGCACCATTTCAGGCTAAATTGATAACAGGGAGTTTTCTTTTAATTCCCTTCCCAAACATGCCAAGGAAGCAGACGTGTGTTTCTAAATCCACCACCTCACCGTCATCTCCCCTGCCAATTCCATCTACCAGGCTGGCCCTGCCCCGGCAGCATCTTCCCAGGCCTGCAAACATGGGCTCTCAGATGCTGCCCCCATCTTAACGTTCATGTTTCCGTATCTGTTCCTCACTATCTCATCATGGCTCGATGACTGCTAAAGTTTCTCGCGCTGCCTGATGCCCCGAAAGTGTTGTTGTATCACCAGGTTAAGCAATCGTTCCTGCGTGCAGACCTGGAAGCTGAATTCTCCCTGTGGTTTTCAGTCTTGCTCCGTGAAGCTGCCTCAGAGGCTGCTGTAAGCCCGGAGACCCTGCCCTTCCCACGGCAGCTCCTCTTGGGTTCGTCCTATGTACCGAGTTTTCACACAGAACGTCATCTGAACCAAAGCCACCCCCTAGAAGATCTTTAGAAACCACGGCTTCCCTGAGAAAGAGCCTGAAGGAGGATGGAGTTCTGGCTCCTCCCGAGACCAGAAGGCCCCAGGACTCATCCCACACCCCAGCTGTGGGAAACAACACATCCCTCCTTTTGTTCTAGAACAAGAGAGGCCACCTGTTTCTCATCTTCCGAATTTGAAAGAGTAAGTCTGTGTTCACGAAGTCCATAACCCAGCGGTGGGTTTTATGGACTTGCAATAATATTCCAATCCAGTCTTTAATCTTTTCAACTGCAGCTTACTTTTAAAAATCAGTCCTCAGGGGGAAACCTCTTGATCCTTCCAGCTGCCTCTCTCATGACGATCTTGGACTCAGCAATGTCTGTCTTAGGGGCTGACACCAGCAGCCAGGCATGGACCCAGCACGCTCTCCCCTCTGGTATTTGGTGATGTCCTGGCCCAGCAGCATCTCGTCCTGGACTACCTCCCACCGGTGACTTTCAGCAGGCCATACTTTGCTTTAAAGGCCACCCATGCCTCCTTATTTCCTAGGGGGGCAGCCATATTGCCTAGCGATTGAGTCACGAACCCTGGCGTCAGACTGCCTGAGATTAAATTCCCACTTCACCACTTACCTGCTTGAGCAAGTTGCTTAACCTTGCTAAACCCCAGCTTCATCAGCAGCAAAGGGCGGACTTAAAACATCTCCTACTTCTCCATAGGGTGCTGTGAGAAGATAACACAGGAGGATGGCTCGGCCTGGATCTGGCCATGCTTGGTCCACATTGGCAAATATCGCGAAAGAAACTAGTGTCTGGGCCTGCACTAGAATATAAGCCGCCTAGAATCAGGGACCAGCTGGCTAATGATCAGTGCCTAATGGTCACGTGCTAAACAAATGAATGGATGGATCCAGGAAGGCCGACCTCTGCTACTGAGCGTGAACTATCAGAAAGTGCAGGGGCTTGCTGCTGGGTGGATCTGTGTCCATCCCTGGTTCTCTCTGTGGCCTCCGACCTGCCACCTCAGCCATGGCGCTGTGGCCACCTAGGGTGTTACGTGACGGATGTAGCACACTGCAGGGTGACCGTGAAGATGAAATGGGGTCACTCTGGAGTGTGAGAGTGGACTTGAGTGGAGTCCCCTCCTCCTCGGGGAAGCACGGTGCACTGCGCCCAGCTCCCTTCATGGGCCTCTGAACACAGGCTGCCTTGGGGAAGAAGCAGATGCACTCTGAGCGTAACTCAGCCTAGCATACGTTTCTTAGGAAAGTGTTCAAACTACATGAATAGTGGGTCTGTGAAGGAGAGTCATCTCTGAGCTAAGAGGTTTGCTGCCTTTTCAACATTTTACTGAGAATAAGCTTCAGCCAGCATGGAAGTTCTCTTTTGAGTCCTCCCCAGCCCCCCAGAGGATCAGCGCTCACCGTCTTCCCTCCCAAACCCCAAGGTAGGAGACCCTACAACAGTCATTCGCTGTCCACACCACATGGCTGCAGAAACTGCAGGGGGTCGGCCACGGCATGGCTAAGTTCCCTCGCTCAACTATGGCGGCCCAGGGTTTCACCAGTTCGGATCCTGGGCGCGGACATGGCACCACTCGTCAGGCCATGCTGAGATGGTGTCCCACATAGCACAACCAGAGGCACTCGCAACTAGAATCTACAGCTACGTACTGAGGGGCTTTGGGGAGAAGAAAAAGGGGGAAGAATGAAGATGGGCAACAGATGTTAGCTCAGGTGCCAATCTTAAAAAAAGCGAAAGAAACTGCAGATGAGAAACGCCTCAGCAGTAAGTGGACATCCAAGGCAGAGAAACAAGTCAGATGCAAGACAGCATGTGGGACTTGCTGGTTTCTGAGGGCGGGTAGATGGTCCCAGAAGTCTGGTGGGGGGCCTCTGAGAAGAAGGGAAGGTTAAATAGGGATGGATGTGCAGAAGGAGCTGTGACAGCCATAGAGGCCCCGCTGAGATTCTTTCGAGAATTGCTGTTCCGCTGCGAGGAGAGCGGTTAGCTAATGGCCCCTGGCTGTTAGCACCTTCAGGATTTGTCTCAGCTCTTTTGCTGAGGCCACACTCTTCCTGGGCATCCACCAGCCAGGTACTAACAACAGCGAGCTCCCACAGCAGGAGCCCTCTAATAGACGTCTTTGCTCCATAGTTCTCTGTTGGGTGGGCCACGACTGCTCAGATCTACATCATAGCTTGAGCTTTCCCTGTGCACTCCTGCTCTTCCTTCTCTTTTCATCGCTCACCGACATTACCTCTTCCTCCACCCACCACCCGCTTCCCCATGTCTCTTGTGCTCCTAACTCAGTCTCAGCATCTGCTTTCTGGAGGACCCTGCTGACCTGGGAAGGAAGGGGGATCATTAGGAAAGAACAGAGGATACTCCTGGAAGGCCCTTGAGAGGCCTAAAAACATCTGCATCAGACCCCCTAACGCAGTTAGGTCCTGCTTCTCTGTTCTGGGCGAGGTGGTTAAGTGGCCATATATGGGGACTAGGGCCCAATGCTCAACTGTAAATACCCCCTACTCCCCACCATGGTTTGTTTCAAGCATATAGTCTGAACTCTTGAATAGAAAACCACTGAAGTCTCTGGTGTGTTTGTGTTGGCATCAGGGAACAGCAGGGGAGCAGCTGCCTGCCACAAGGACACGGGTGGGCATAGAAATGTCATAACTGAGCTACAGGTTGTCAAGAGGACTCCTTTACTGGAGAGACTGTACAATGCCAGTTTTATCAGCTCTGGCCGCGTCTCCCCTTAGTGATAGCTGGAGACGTAATGGAGGAGAAGGGAAGGACCTACTTCCAAATGTCCATGATGCAAAGTATTGAGCTTAGAGCCCTGCAAACAGCTGATGCTCAAAACTTTGTAGTGTCTTTTATTTTATCCATAAATTGGCCTGACCCTATTTTTCCAAGCTAACCTCCTAACCTATGTTTGAGTTAGGTTCTCGCATATAACAAGGCTCCCATATCACAGTGACTTAATATAAAAGTTCATGTTCTCACTCTCCTAAAGGAAACCCAGAATTGATATGGTAGCTCCCTGATCAGTAGGGACCCAGTACTGTGTATCTTTTTTGCTCTGTAATATTTATCTTATAATTTCCAATTTCAAGATGACCACATCGTCATCAGATGGCCACGGTAGCTCCAGCCATCACATCAACATTTTAGGCAGCAGAAGAGAGGAAAAGATGAGGATGAAGAAAGTGCATGTTTATAACTACATCAGGGCCTTTCAAAGATCTGTCCTGGGAGTTTCAGTCTCACCCATAGACATATACTGATTCTGCATTGGCCATTTTTGCTGCAGAACATGCTGGGAAATGTAGTTTTATAAATGGACATATTAATATACCCAATAAAGTTAAGTTTTCCTAGGAAGGAAAAGGGAGAGGATAGCAACGTGCAGGCAACTAGCATTCTTTGCACACTTGCTTTTTAAGCTGGTTTTCTCACAGCTCCTAACCCAAAACAGGCCATTTGAAACCGAGGACTGTGTTTACCCTGTGCCTCCTGCACCATCTTTTCTAACTGCCCAAATCCAACACCCCATGCAAGATTCTAGACACACCCTCCCTTCCCCAGGAAGCTTTTCCTGACCCCCCATCCCCCCAGCCCAGTGACCTCTCCTTTTCTTACTGGGAGGTTGTTCAGTCAGTTAGTATGTGACTTTTCACTTACTAGTCTTCTACCACCAATGAGAATATGATCATCTAAAGGACAGAAATAATAGATTATCATTATCAAATTGATAGCACAACGTTAGGCAAAATTTTAGCTGCTGCACAAACCGTGCGCTAGATTAATTTAATTATAAAGTATTGCTCATTTCTTCTAAGTACCGTTTGGATTATTCTTCCCTTACGTTGCACTCAAATGGCATTTTCTTTGTCTTCACAGAGTTGCTTGAATTCTTCCTACTGTTTATTCCCATTCATTTGTCGTTTCCTCTCACCAGGGTCTCTGTGTAACACATAGCCTGGTGCTTACCCTGTGTACGGGCCCTGCCTCCAGGCAGAAGCCTAATCAGACATAGATATCAGACCTACCTTCAGGCAGGGCATGAAGAAACTCTCATCTTGTGTCAAACAATGCTAGTTGCCTATCCCATGTCTTTTCCTTTTCCCCCCTAATAGAACTCAGCTAGAGGGAGCCTGGGCGGCAGGATGTTTCCAGCCAAAATAAAAGGTTCTCAACTCCCCATAGAGGGCCATGTGACACAGTTCTAGAAAATGAGATGGATGGGTGACCATGTGACACATTCCTAGCCAATGAGATGGATGGGTGGCCATGTGACACAGACCTAGCCAATGAGATGGACAGGTGACCATATGACACAGACCTAGCCAATGAGATGGATAGGTGGCCATGTGACACACTCCTAGCCAATGAGATGGATAGGTAGCCATGTGACACAGTCCAAGCCAATGAGATGGATAGGTGGCCGTGTGACACAGTCCAAGCCAAAGAGATACAAATAGGAATCGTTAGATGATGCCTCTGAGAAGGCTCTTTTAGTTCATCCCGCACTCACATTTTTGCCTTTCACCCTTCCCCTCCTCTCTGACTGGAACCTAGACAAATGTCGGTAGTGGAGCAACCATCTTGGAACCAAGAAATAAGCATGAGGACGAAAGCCACATGGTAAAATTGGCTAAAGAGAAAGATAAGCAACCGGTCCCTGCTGGCACAGTGCAGCCGCAGGCCTGGACTGGTTGCCTTCTGACTTCACTCTGTGCGATAGGAATGAACCCCCCCCCCGCAAAGGTTAGCGACTCTTGCTCAGGCGCCTGGAACCCTCAGCAGAAAGCAATCCTAACCAGTTCCCCACTGGGAGAGGTGTCCCAGCAGCTAAACATCCTCCTTCAGCAGGAAGTTGCTTTTGGACTTGGGCATTTTCCTCTCACAGCGTTTTAGATGCAGACCTCCCAGAACTCTGCTTCTTTAATTGGAATTTGTGGCCATGTTGGGCACTGTCTGCTGCTGCCAGACCTTCCTCAGACGCTGTAATTTCTATTCCCTTCAATTTGGCGTGATGGACAGTAAGTTTTCATCATTAGTGGTGCCCAAAATATCAACAACATATGCGTTTTCATAAAATCTCCAGATAAATGGAGAGAGAACAGTAAAGCACGCATCAGTCAAGTTGTAACCAAGGCAGAGCTGCTGAACGTGCCGTCCCAATTACTTCCTATTTATCAAGCCTCACATTCTAACCTCAGAGTGATGTGGCCTTTGAAAACGGCTCTCTTTTATCACATGATGTTGAATCCAGTTCTGATATCTTCGGAATACAGTATAAATCTTTCGGCCTCGCTAAATTCTGAGAAACACTCTTTTGCCTAATCATTGGAAGTATGTGCTAAGAAAACAGAGTTAGACCTTCAACAGTCAGAAGAATTCCACTCTTCCTGAATCAGATTCCCGACCCTACCTGACGGGGTAACAGTCAGTCATGTCCATTTGCCCAGGACTGAGGGGTTGTTGGAATGAAGAAATCTAGTGTTACAACCAGGAAAGTCCCAGGGGATGGGCTTGTCACTGTACCATCCTAAGCTTCTGCAACAAAAACCAGAGAGCAAGCAAAAAGGGCCACTGCTCCCCTTAACTACAATTCACCCCAAAAGTCCTTGTTCTCGACATCTATGGTCATCGTTCAAAGGGCATTTTTAACAAGCCCAGGTTTCTGTTTTATCACTCATGTTCCAGGCACCGGTCCAGGCCAAGAGGACAAAGACATGAGATCCCAGCCCTCCAACACCATTGTAGTAGGGAAGAATGATAATAAACAAGTAAAAAAGAAAGAAACAAGATCACTGCAGAGCGGTGAAGAAACACTGGAACAGGAGAGGAGCATGCTGAAGGGGCGAGCGAGAGTGAAGGCCCCATATCTTCAGGCCTGCTCTGACTCTCTCAAAGACTGGCCCTCCCCCTTATTGCTGGGGAAGGGAGAATTAGGGGAAATCTGTGAGCCATGAAGACACGCTCATTCCAGAACTTGCACCTTCCTGTGTACACTGCGCTCCAGGGACCTGGGAACCCACCACCCTGCCCAAATGGCCCAAGTCTGCCTGTAGGGTCTGTCCCATGGAGGTGAAACAACCTGTAGGCGGGTACACCTCTAAGCCTGGGGAGTAGTCTGGGGGCCTGTGGAGGTAGGAGAGGTGGAGGCCCACAGGGTAGGGCACAGAGTTGGAGATGGGAGGAAAACTAGGCAGGCCCCCGGTCAGGGGTCAGGGGCTGGTTCTCCTTGTGCCTCCATGTTCTGGCACAAAACTCTGAAGAATCCAAAATTTTTAAACATGAACCTGGCCTTCCTGCTTTGTCAGGGTATGAAATTGGAATATATTTTATTTAACAGTTTGCTAGCCTGATACACACACCTATGTATGTATATATACCTGTATATGGATGTATATGTTCACATATATGGATGTGTATGTATGCACATACACATATATACACATAAATGCATAAGCAGCTGTATATGTGTGTGAGGATATGTGTGTGCACACACACACATAGACACACACACCTTGGAAGGAAAAGATTAACAGCTGGTTCTGTGGTCATCCTCCAGCCTCTAGGATACCCAGGGTTTTGACTCAGTCAACATTACCCCAGGGAATCATTAGGAGAATGCCTATACTAGATCCAAAACGAATGAGAATCCAACAGAGGGCCGTGTACCATTCCAAGCACCTGTACCTCATGATTGTGACTTTACTGATAACTGAGGAACCCATATCAATAAGCTACAGCTGTGGCAGAGAAGGGGCACTAGTCACACCCCCACAAGGGTCCCTGAGTTGGTCTAAGGAAGCAGACTCTGCAAGACGTGCATGGAGGAAGTTTCTGGAAGAGGGCTCCAAGGATCTACACCTGTGAGGGAATGAAGGCAAGAGGATTAGGTAGAGAGAGAAAGTGAATTGTGATTTATTTGCAAAGGGGCCCTCAGTTGAGCTCCTGGGAAGGTAGGGGGTGGGGAGTATCCTTCAGAGATTTCCTGTGTTGGGGTGACTCCAGAAAGAGACTCAGCTGTAAGCCATCAACAGCCAACATTCCTGGGGCAAATGGGGGAAGCCGGGAAGTAAAGGCGTTGGTTCCGAAGTGGGGGCTCTGGGCAGAGCCCCTCATAATCCACCATAGGGGATATGTGACCAGCTACTTATAAAGCTGAAGAGAACCCCAAAGTTTATGGTTTTAGGTAACTGAGGTGGTCCCTACACTCCCAGTCCTGTCTCTTGTGACCACACACATCATGCTGTGTTGTTGCCTGTCCTTGATGCCCATGAATTTGTGAGTTTGAATATCAGTCTGAAGCCAAGGCCACTGCTGCTGGTCCACTGGCAAGAACATCACAGGACTCCTTTTGTACTCATGCTCCAGGCCCAGAGAGGTCAGCGCAGACCTGGACAGCAAAACATACAATAAGGAGGCCAGTGCAGGTCTCTCTGAGGAGGTTATAATGAGAAGCGATATATTCAAGGTTTCTTAAACAAGTCACAGAAAACATTGACCATAAAAGAAAATGTTGCTAAATTTGACTTCAGAACTTCTGTTTATCAAAAGACAGTATTAAGAGAGTGAAAAAAGGCAAGCTACAAAGGGGAGACATTTGCAATACACATGCCTAACAAAGAACTCACACCCAAAATATACAAAGAACTTCCATGAATCAATAAGAAAAACACAGGCAATCAAAAAAATTTTCTAATGGCAGAAAATTTGAGCAGTACTTCACCAAAGAAGCTATCTGTGTGGCCAATGAGCATGTGAAAAGTTGCTCAACATTGTTAGTCATCCGAAAAATGCACATTTAAAACCACGATGAGACAATGCTGTAGACCCACCAGAATGGCTAAAAGTCAATACCAAGTGCCAACAAGAATGAGAAGCAATGAGAGCTTTCATATCCTGCTGCCGGGAGGGTAAATTGGCACACCACTTTCGACAAGCTATTTGGCAGTATCTACTACAGCTAAATACTACCCTATTCTATGGCCCAGTAACTCCACACCTGCGCATATACCCAACAGCTTGTTCATAGCAGTGTTAGTCATAATAACTGAAAACTAGAAATCGAATGTCCTTCAGCAGTGGAATGGATAAATAAACTCTAGTGCGTCCACACAGTGGAAGGCTACATGGCAAAAACATCCAACTGCAGGTATAAGCAACAACGTGGATGATCTCATAGACTAGGCTGAGCAGAAGAAGCCAGACACAAGGGAGTACATGCTGTACAACTGCGTCTATATGAAATTCAAAACCAGACACAACTGGTCTGTGGTGATAAAGCCCAGAGAGCTCTTTTACGTTTGGGGAAAGGAGTAGATACTGCCTGGCAGGAGCACCCAGGAGGCTTCTGGGGGCCTGGAAATGCTGGGCAGTTGTTTTATGAGTGTCTATATTTGTAAAAATTCATCAAAGTGTTTAATTAAAATTTGGGCTGTTTAGTGCATGATGTTATGCCTCAAAAGAAAGTGAGTTGCTTTTAATAATAATAATAATAATAATGAGGAGAAGGAAGACAAAAGGGGAAAGGTAAAAGAGGAGGAAAAGGGAGAAGAGAAGGAAGAGGAAAACCAATGGTGATGAGACCATCAGGAGAATTCCAGGCAGAGGCAACAAAAAGTGTCAAGTTTCTGAAGCAAGAACAAGCTTGGCAGAGACAGCAACAGGAAGGCCAGTGCGTGACATACAAGGAAGAGAGCGGTACTGGTGAAGCTAGGAAAGGAGACAGGGCTGCTCAAGGAGGGCCTTATAGAAGAGGCTGGATTCTAATCTAAACGCAATGGGAAGCAATTGGTCAGTCCTAAGCAGCAGGGGAGCGGGGCACGTTATCTGCTTCATAGGCTTTTTCTAAAATCACTTTCACTGCTGGGGAAAAGGGATTGTGTTATAAGAGGCAGAGGTGAATGCAAGGAGGGAGACTATTCATGCGACTATTGGAGTTAAAAATAATGGCAGGAAAGGCTGTTAGAGGCAGACCTGCTAGCAACAATCAGGAGAAGCAGTGACCTTCCATTTGCCCCTCCAGATCCCCCTCACTCGTCTCACCCTGCCCTTGCAGGAGGCTGTATGGACACCTTCAGTGAGCTGCCTTGTCCTTGAGGACAGGTTGGCTCAGCAGATCAGAGAGCAGGAGGAGAACGAGGTGGGTGTTTGTACCTCTCAACTCCCTCTCTGATGCGTTCCCACAGGATGGGGGGCTCCTGTCAGGCAGCCCTTTCCTACAGCCATGTAGTCTAGGTTCTGGTACCTGCTCCTTCTCTCATCCCTTCAGATTTGCCCTCAGCTTTGTAAGGATTCCTTTATTTAATTCTCCCCAATTAACCCATTTGAATGTACCATTTGTTTCCTGCTGTGTATGAATTCCACACAGTATTACGACATAGACCATTGCTGGAAACATCAGGATGACCTAGAGGTCAAGAAAAGGATAATGTGTATCCTACATGCCCCTAATAAAGCAGGGAAGCTTCTAGTGTATTTTCAAAGGGTTTACATCCAAAATGAAACTATTGCATTTAAAGGGGCAAGACTCAGTTATCCAGAATATTTGCTTATATGCCACATTTTGTTCTAGACAAGGCTGAATAAATGAGAGTATTTAGACATTTTATTTTTTATTTTTTGTAGACGTTTTAAATGACTCTTATATTTGTCCTCAATAGCACTTCTGACAACTGAAATTCATATTTTTTATTCCCATCTTCCTTACTAGACTCTAAGATCCATGGAGATCATCCATGGAAGTGGTCCATGAGGAGGTCTGTCTCATTGCCTGCTGTATCTCCAAGACCTAGAACAATGCCTGGACTTAGAATTTAATAAATATTGTTGAAGTATGGAACTGAAGGAGGGAGGATAAGACGAGAGAGGAAAGAGGAAAAGACATGGGATCTAGGATCAGAAGTTGAGAATGGGGATCCCAGCTCCCCCAATTACCACTAGCTGCGTGTTTTTATACCTCTAACTTCTCAGGGCTTCCATTTCCATGTATATTTATATGTATATAAAATTAGGGTAAGAATTCCTTCCCCAATATTTGTGAAGATCAAATGAGATAAAAGCAAATGAAGCAGTAAATGAAGCAGTCATTAAATATGAGATATTATTATTATAATAAAAACAGCATCAGTAAGATGGGGCTGGACCTGGTTTTTATGCAGCACACATCAGCTTTTGCAGGGCATGGAAAGATATTATGCTTTTTACAGTTTTCATTTAAGAATAAACCAGCTCAAGTGGCTGCAAACCTTGGAATCTGGTACTGTGCATCTGGGTGTTAAGGAATTCAGACAGCCGTGTACAATACGTGACAAGGTAACACGTACCTTATTCTCCCTGGCTCCTGAAGCAGTAAAGTGAAGCAAGAGGCCAACAGAGGCAATCATTTCAGGCAGTTTCAGGAGCATGGCACACGGCCAGCGCACCTTAACTCCATCATCTCCAAGACACCGCTGTTGGAGGGTCGTGTCAGAAGGGGCGGGACTGAAAAGACCCGAGAAGCAGTGAGTTAACAAAAATAAAGGACGATTCCATTAGTGGACTTAATTCTCTTTTGAGGGACTCTGAAACTAGTAGCATATCTTGATACTGCGTATGACTATAATTCACATCTAAATAGGAGTAAGTCCTCTTGATTTCATATAAACTTTTAAATAGGAATTCTTATCTGTCTTAGTCAGGGTCTCCAGAGAAACAGAAGCAACAGGATGTGCATGGAGAGAGAGGGAGAGAGATTGATTTTAAGGAATTGGCTCGTGCAGTTATGGAAGCTGGCAGGTCCAAAATCTGCAGGGTGGCCTGGCAGTCTGGAGAGCTGGGAAAACCGAAGTGTCAGCTCAAGGTCTGTGGGCATGTCCCATGCCACTGCACCTTTTCCAGTGCTACCTGCTCTTGCTGAGATGTTCTTTCTTCTTCCACTTATCAAAAGTTTGTTTATTCTTCAAGATTCTCAAATGTCATTTTTAAATCATTTCCCTAATACGGCCCTGATTCCCCCCATTCCCTTTCCCTAATCAGGACTCATTACTTCCACCTTTGGGCTCCCAGCACTGTTCATAAGCCCCTCTGGAGAGGTCTAAACATAGTCTGACTTATTTCATTGTTTGCTGTGCACATGTCTCTCTCGCCCTCCCTCCTCCACAAAGTCATGAGCTGTTTGAGAATAGCGTCTAGGATTTCCTCTTTTTTTAAATTCCCAGTAGATAACACAATGTCTAGTATAGAATGGATATATTTATTTAGCATTTATTTTGTGCATTTATTTGTCATACAACAGATACATTTATTTGGCATATAATAGGTGCATTTATTTAGCACCAACTTAGAGCTAGGCACTTCACCAAGTATATATGCAATATCTCTAATCCTCACAAAAGCCTGAGAGTTAGATATTATCCCCATTCTATGGATGAAGAAACTGAGGTTCATAGAGGTTCGCTGATTTGCCTAAGACTACATAGTAGCCTAAATTTCAGCCCAACTCTATCTGACTCCACGGCAAGCTTCACGCAATCAAATGCCATATTTATGACAAGAACAGAGCATCTTTAAAACAAAGGAGAGTATGCTTTCAAGTAGAAGAACATTTACTATTTATTACTTTACTGCACAGTCTTGGGAAATGAAAATAATCATTCTCCCCCCCTCGCCAAAACAAGCACAAACACATGGATACAATTTTGCTTTAAAAAATTACACTAAAAGCGAAAATATTGCATTTTCTCATTTTGTATTATTGAACAGGAAATGTTTTATGGATTAATGAAACTGAGGGATAGGAGCTACTAAATCTAGCCATAAAGGAAGACAGTCTGGATCATAAAGTATATTTTATTCGTCTTGACAGGTGTAGTTTAATTTTAAGTATTTATGATATGACTTCATAGTAAATATGTCTAATTCATGAAAGCTAGGTAATATGAGACCCAACTTCGGAAATTTGCTCAAGTTTTGGCCATTAAAGCTAGGTGTAAACGGATTTTGTGCTACGAATTACGGGTTTTATGTAGTAATGACATGAAAATTATCCACATTCCACTCTACTATAAATGCACTATTTCCACGACTTCTACTATTGCTATTACCAAGACAACTACACTTGATTTAGTGGAAGTAAATCAATTGACATGTCCTCTGTCATATGTCATTTGAACTGAATATGAAAAATGCCATCATCGCATGATATAGGCTTTGTAACCTGAAGAATTACACGTTCTTATGTCAACAATGTTTTTACTTTTAAAAGAAATAGTTGATTCTTATAGAAGATCCTTTTTTGATATTGTACATCTTCTTTACGTTTGGGGCTAAGGAAAGAGTGATGGGATTTTAAGTGATTTAAATCTTAACAAAGACCACAGCTATGCCTCTATCACCAGCTGTGAGGGGACTGGTCTCTGAGTCCAATGTATTGTGACATATGTACAAAAGAAAGCAGAGAACATAACCTTTGGCTTCCCTGAAAATCCTAACATGAAAGATATGTCTGTGATTTAGGGAGACGCAGCGAGGAATCATCATGGGGGTTTCTGACCCTGCTCACGTTTATGAGCAGTTGTTAGTCACATAAACCCACTGAGATCCTCTAAGTTACCCATAATTCATATCTTGGATACCAAAGAAGAGAGCCCCAGAGTGAGAGAGAACTCTATTTTGAAAACACAGCAGAAATTTAAATAAAAGAAGTCTTGAGATGGAGTTTCCACCCTATTGAGGAGTAGAAGATGAGAAAAGAAGTACAGGCAAAGGTGCTGGCTCTCTCTGTTCACATCATTTCATCCAAGAGTTTCTCTGCTTTAAAGTGCCTTGGAATTTCCAATCAAAGTACTTCACTCAATATCTCAGGAAAGCATCTAGAAGTTTTGCCTAGTATTTCATCACTGATTTGCAATATGGGCAAATTTCATATCCGGGCCCCAGGGACTAGAGCAGTGAAGAACTTCTTGTTATCATGGGGAGGCCCTAGAGGCTGTTGGAGACTATAGATTAAATTTTGTCCCCATGGGGAAGCCTAATATGATAGAGGGAACAGGTAGAGAGTAAGTGTGTGTACCAGAACTGTGGTGTCCCACTCAAACCACAAAGCAGACCCATAACACTCTCAGTAGACACCTTCTCAAATTTAAAAAAAAATCCACTATAGCATGTAGCCGGGTCAGAATAACCATTTGGGCCAGGCTTCACATTCTCAAGGGGCTTTCAAATTTAGACTTTGGAAGCCATTTTCGAAAGAGGCTATGAACATAATTAGTTACAGAGATACTCTGACAGGATTGGAAAGTGAAGATGAGCATTATACATCTTCAATTTCTTGTCCTCTGGCTGGACTACACCAACCAGCTTTAGTGAACAATGAATTGATACATGATACAAATCCCACGATTATCTTTTGTCATTAAATATTTGTTTTTAATTTTAAAACAAAAAAATACTATTTTTAATATCTTAACTTTTTTAACATACTAGAAACTTCATAAAGTGAGAGTTGAGAGTGTAAGAAAGACCAAGAATGAGAGAGAAAGGAGAAAGGAAGCCACTTGTATGTGTGCTCAGACCCTTCCCATAGCATAGATGGTCCTTTCCCTGTCGCAGCACCGCAAATCCTACTTAACCTTCACGTCTCTCTCTGAGATGCAACTGACTTCCCCCTCTTTGGCATTCCCACAGCACTTTGGCACCCTTTCTTTTGGCACTTAGCTGTTTTGATCCTTCAATGAAGTCAAAGAAACCTTGACTTCCATGTTCATTCCCTTCTTGCCTGGCAAAGTCCTCTCATACTTTAAAACACAGCTCAGGCATCCCCTCCTGCAAGAACTCTTCTAATTTCCACCTCCCTTTGGCCCCCTCCCCATTCATTGTCTCCTGTGGGGACCTGAAATTGGCCACCCCAAGATATGTCTCTTTGGCATCAGGATTATTTGAGGCTGATTGCTTTTGATAAACTGGGACAAGCAAGGAGGCTCTGAGGAATGGAACTTGCCCTTTGTTAGGACACGTTTACATTTGTAAGGTAAATCTCTATCTGTAAAAGGTGCCTCCCTCTCTGTACCAGGAAGAAGAAAGGAGATGACCTTCTCTCTAAAAACTCTTAATCAATACCAAAGGCAAGGACTTAAAATCTGCATTTTATTGTGCTTGTCTGGTAACCTCCTGTAACTGACTTCCCTCCCCCTCCCAACATGGCATTTTTTAAGGATTAAGCATCTTTCCTTAGGCTAGGAACTGATTGCTGCGCTCACCTGTGACCGCCCAGCTCCAGACTTGCCTCCTGCTACGCCCACCTAGATAGCAGACCACTACCTGCTGTGTCCATCAAGCACTGTGCCGACAGGGCAATCTTGTGACTATTGTGGGAGGGACATTTCAAACACACGTGAAACACCCTGTTTGGGGGTATATAACTACTATGTGCACCCCACTTCTTCGGTGCCATTTCTTCCTTCGGGAAGAAAGGCCCCGGGCCATGGTTCCTCATAAAGCTTTGTTTAATTTTCTCTTGCTATTCTGTCTCATGTGAATTTAATTCGTTCTCCGGCCAAACGAGCCCACATTTGGGAAGAGGAAATGTCTTCCTCCCCTACACCCCAAAGCGCTCCTTTAGCATCCTGGGCACCCCTCTACCTCTGCTCCTGCCGCAGCAGAGAGATGATCTGTTTATGTGTCAGTCTCAGTGGGTTGTGATCTGCTCTGAGTGAGGGATTCCATCTTTGAAGCATCTTTGTCTCCCCAGCAGCTAGCACAGTGCATAGTGCAGAGCTGGAACACAATAAACGTTTGGTGAACTTCATGAACTAATCTGAATTAGTTATTCTAATTTAAGTCTTATCTCCCTTGTCAGTCTTTCTCCTCAGGGGTGGGTAAGATGTATATCTGATCACATGAATATCTCCAACATTTGGTGCATAACGGGGCTTAATAAATATTTGTTGAATGAGTGAATGAATGTGTCCTGACCTTAGCCTCCCACTACAAATTGCAATGTGCAGCAGAAATGACAACATAAAAATTCCATCTGTGAAAGCATTTTTCTTATTTACAACTGTTTTTTATTTCTAAATTCACTGTCAAGAGGATACTGTAGATTTCCTTTCTTTAGTTTTTGCCAGAAGAGAACATCTGCTGAGGCCTAGAAGGAGAATATACCTGTGGTTAAGGGTGGGGCAGGAACGCAAGAGTTTTCCAGATGTTTTCAACAAACCTCTGATTTTTAAGCATCCAGGGAAAGTCATCAATGACATGTAGCCCAGGCAGAATAAAAAACGTTGCCAGTGTTCATTCATTCATTCACACAGTCTGTCAACAAGCATTTATTGAGCATCTTCTCTGGGCCAGGTGAGGCTCTGTGCTAGCTGTCAGGGAAACAAAGATGGGTAACAGACAAGCCTTTGCCCTCCAAGACTTCAGAGCCTAGTGGGAAATTAACAAGTAAACTAACAACTCCAATTCTGTGTGGTAATGTTAGCAGTAAACACAGGTTGTGAATGAAGCAAAGGTTAGAGTTATTTGTTCTGGAAACTTCTCTTTACTTCCTGAATGGGCAGGACTATGTGTGAGAGTATGGGTGCCAATGACGCTGTGAGGCTGGTAATTACCTTGACTGAGAAGCTGATGGCACTGGGATGACCCTGGGGCAGGAGTGAGAAGATTATAGAGAGTTTTCTAGTTTAGATTTTGTTTTCCCGTTTACTGACTGTAGATCAGGGCCTCTCAAACCTTCATATGCATATGAATCATCTGAGAAGCCTGCTAAAAATGCAGATTCTCTCTCAGTGGGATCAGGAAAAGGCTTGAGATTCTGCATTTCTAACAAGTTCCAAGGTGATGCTGATGCCGCTGGCCTGTGAATCACGCTTTCAGTGGCAAGAATATAGAAGAAAGAGCACTGGCTTTTGAAGGCTAACAGACCTGGATAGCAAATCCCAACTTTAACATTTATTATCTGCTTGGCTCTTGGTTACTTTTGCTCTCTGATTTCCAGTTTACAGCATTTGTGAAAAAAAAAAAAAGGATAATGAAGTCCACATCATAAGGTTGCTATGAGGATTCAATGAGAGCGTTTGGAATAGATACTCAATAATTACCAGCTATTATTTGGAGGGTTTCCATTCTTTCCTCAAATGTGTTTGGCAATTATCAGAAACAAATTCTAAATCTCCCATATTCAGATAGCATCCTGCTTACTTTTGGTCAGTATTCTCTATTTTTCTCCACGTGGGTCCATTGTCAGCTTGGGGTTTCTTTTTTATTCCCAGCGCCTCTCAATTTAATATCAGATGCTATTCATGAGCTAGATGGCTTGTTTATCTGGGTTATTAATGAAGTTGTTAAGTGAGGCTGGAGGGGGGAGCCGGAAGCATCTCACTCTCTGCCTCCCATAAATCACCACCCTGAGCTGAGCGGGTTTCTGCCACTTGTCGGTTCCTATCATCTGGCTCATCTCAATGAATGTGAATGAATTTCATGATTAAAGTTTCATGAGATGCCACATCAACCCTTCTCCAAACCTCAAAGTCTAACACTTCGACAGCACGTGCCTTTGTCTTCTCATCCTCCAGTTTTATCACAGAAAAGCACACAGGTGCACCCTGCAGGATAGGATTTTTTCCTTTAGACACCCCCACTGCTGATTCCCCGTAAAGCTGTTACCTCCTCAGTGTTGAGCAGCTTGCTTTCAGCCTCAGCTCTCCACCTGACAGGTGACCAGCTGGCTCTGCACATAATATATGCCTCTTACCTGGGTAATAAATCTGGTGGTCTGACAGCTTGCCTGTGGCTCCAGTCACCTGCATATTCATGCTGCCGGACCCAGGCTGGCATTTCCCCATCCTCCTCTCACACACAAACAACAATATCCTCCACATACAACAGTTTGCTCCCAGGCCCACGAGAACAATTTTGCTATGATTCTGACCAACTTGGTTCACATGTTACACAACAGAGGAATAGGCCTAAATTCTTTGGAAAATGAAAATAAAGGGTTCTTTGCCTAGAATCTGCAAGGCTTTCCACCAGTCAAATACATCTGTATGTGAACATCATCAAATGAGTATTCCTTGGGCCTCTGGGAACAACTCAGTATCAAGTAAGTTAAAAGCCATGACTCCAAACTCTTGAAACACTAATGGGACCCTACAGAAAAAATCAGAGAGGTTTCAGGATCCACATCCAGAAAGCTCCACATTGGCATCTTCTTGGTTCCTTCTTTAAAGGAAGTTCATCACTTCTCCCGGAAGAGAGAAACTAATACAGAGGTAGGTCATTGGGCTGGTAGGTTTGCTACAGCCTTTCTGGAAAAGAGACAGTGGTATGCAGAAAAGAGGCGTGGCCTGCAGAGATGCAGTTTAAAAGCATGAAAAGGAAGAGGTAGAAAACTCATTCTTTACCATCTGGGGAGCCAGGAATCTCAAGGCCAAAATTCCATCCTACTTTTTTTCTAAACGTTCTTGTTTTCCTTTCCTTAAGTCACAACAAGATACAAAATTGGACTTTTTGTAAAATTTGACAATTTCCAACAGAAAGCATTTGGCTATGCCTCTTGCATGCTCACATACACCCTCTTTCTCTCTCTCAATACCTACACATGCGTGCGCGCACACTCACACACACACACTTCTCTATTGTTTCACCATCACCTATAGCTGCACTGCCCTATATGGTAGCCAGAAGCCACAAGTAGCTCTTTAAATTTAAATTAATTAAAATTAAATTAAAATTAAAATTCAGTTATTTGATTACACTAGCCATCTTTGAATAGCCACATGTAGCTAGTTGCTACTGCATTTAACAGCACAGATACAGAACATTTCCATCATCACAGAAAGTTCTGTTGGCCAGTGTTGACCTATCAGCACGTGTCACATGATAAATACTCAAGAAATATGTGTTAACTAATTGGCTAAATGAATGAATGTATACGTACTGCAGTTTTTTCCTCTTGTCTCTCTTCAATTTCTCTAAATAAATTTAGATAATAAATAAATTTCTCATTTATTTAGGAGTAAATGAAGTTAAATTCCCTACCTCACACCATAGTACTCATAGAGTTATCTTATTTGGCATACATTTCAATATTTAAGTAAACAAAAACTACTAAAAGAAAACATAGGAGAAGAATTATATCAACTTGAAATGGGAGTGAACTTTCTAATCCAGTGAGGAAAAGATTCACAGATTTGCCTGTGTATAAATTTCAAATTTCTATGAGGTACAAATAATAAATTAATTAAATGAAGAGATAAATATGTGGTAACTTATCAACGTATGTGATTGATAAGGGATTAAAACCCTTAATATATAAAAATTTTTTAAATCAATTTAAAAAACATTCCAGTAAAAGAATGGACAAAAGATAAGAACTACCAATTACAAAAGACTGCAAATAGTCATTTTTCTCATTAAAAAAGTTTAACCTTACCACGACTCAAAGAAATGCAATTAAAACAATAAGATATTTTCACCTACCAGTCTGATAAAGATCAAAAAATACTGTCATAATTAGCACTGGCAAATAGGCACATCCAATCTTGATGTTCTGAATTGTAAATTAATATGGTCTTTGGGGAGGACAGGTTGACAGTTTTAACTAAAATTTTAAATATGCATATATCTCGATCATAATTCCATTCCTAGAAATTTATCCTACAGCAGTGCTCAGACAAATGCATAGAGATTTATGTACCTAGAAGTTTGCTACAGCATTGTTTATAAGAGTGAAAAATAGACACATCTAAAAGTCTACTAACAGGTTACATGTACGCAATGGAATATTGTGTGATTGGTTTTTTAAAAAGCAGTTTTATATTACCAAAATAATATATTGTTAAGTCAAAAATACAAGATGCAAAGTAATTTATATATTATCACTTCATGTGTTTTAAATATATGTGTACACACAGAAAGATACAGACATAGATAGAACACTTAAGTTTATCTTGTGCCCATCTCTGTTCTGAGTTATATATTAACTCATGTATCTTCACATACACCTATAACGTAGGTAATATTATTATCTCTATTTTACGAATAAGGAGACTGAAGCGTGAAGAGATCACTAGCACAAAATCACTTAATTAATAAATGGCAGAATCAGGATTTGAATGCAGGGAGTCCATCCCCAGAGTTTGCCCATGTAACACTGCCAAGTAGTGTGTGTGTTGGGCGGCAGTGGGAAGGATAGAGATAGAGATAAAGAGACAGATTACAAATTCTTAACCTTGGTTCCATCTGGTGAGTGGAATTGGGCTAAAAGGTGGTTAGATGAGGAGGAATGTGACAAGAGAGTTTTTAAAAAAGCAAGAAAGATAGAGAAAATGTTCACTTATTACAATATTATAATGCTTAAATTTTTATAAGCATTATCACTTTTATAATAAGAAATTCAAATCTAGAAAAACATGTTTTATCTCATTTTCTCCAAAGGGTTTAGAAATAGTGCTTTTCATTTTAAAAACGAAAAGAGTGTAAATATGGTTCACGGACAGCTTGGAAACTTCACCTATATCCAGTAATCTGGAGAGACATCACTTTTCTCCTGTCAGAGGTTGAGCTGAGTGGAGTCTTCTGGTTTCAGGAGACTTGTGACACCCAAGAGCACACTGGCCAAGAGCCAAGCTCTAGAGTCAGCTGCCTGTACTGCCAGCCCAGCTTGGTCAACTTGGCCACACTAGGCTTTGGTTTCCTCACCTGCACAAAGGAAATAATGATTGGTCCTCCTGCATCGGCTTGTGGTAAGTATGGAATAGGGTCAGAGTTAAGTGCTATGAGCAATGCCTGGTGCCTTGTTAGTTTCATTGAGGCATTGGCTACCACGGGCATCATTGCCATGTTGAACTCTCATCACCCCTTCTCTGGGCAATTTGGAATTAAGATTGTAAATTGATCAAGTCATCTGAAGCAGCCAAGAGACCAGGACAACTAACTTGGCATCCTAAATAAAGGATGAGTATAAATGAGAGACTACAGAGACTATGGCCAAGTAACTCCTGAGGAAAACTGTAAGAAGGCCCAACATGTGAATATGATGATCACCTCCTGAAGTGCTACAGGCATTTGAATCCTGGATCCAAACTGCATCCACCAACTCTCAGAATAAGGGAGCAGTTTGTTCAGAAAGCTGGTGTCTCCCACTGCTGTACTGTTTACTCAGTAATGTTGAAAAGTGCCCAATAAACTTATAACACTTCTCATGTCCAAAGTTCTTGCTCTTGGTTCCTTTCTCCTGCCTTTTATTTATAAGGAAAGAATATGTCTTCAGGAAGCACTCATGGCAAAATGTGTTTTTTAAAAAAAAACAAAAGATACCAGAAACTCCTTTTAAAGACAAGGGCCCACAAGTGTCCACCCAAAACCCACTTGCCATATGATTGAAATGTGTAGTTTTGAGAATGACTGTGTCAACAAACCACACCCTCTGCCCCGATGTCCATCCTACTCCACATTGCTTCTGTGTGAAGACACATACTTATTTGCACAGACATACACACGCACATACACACACACACACTTGCACACATGTGCACACATCCCCACAGCAGAACTTGTTGTCTCCCACATTTTCAAGGACTGTTTTAAAATACAAGGCACAGCCAGGTTAATAAAACATCCTTGAGGCTGTGTTCTGTTTGTTCATTAAACTATAAAACATTTTAAACCTACAATTAATTCTTGGTAAATTAAAGACATGACACAGCCACAGTACTTTTGCAAGAGCATTTGTGCTAATATCTTACTTTTTTTTACGCTAAATGACCCTGCTGAAAGGTTTAACAGCCATTCACATTTATAACTACTTTCTAGATTCTTTTTTTTTTTTACCTACCTCAGTTGTCAAAGCGTTAACGAAGTTGGCTTTTGGGAAGAATTCCAATTCAGAGTTATTTTTCCATGAGGTACTTAAGACTCCACACAGCAGCTCGTGATTATGTTGGCAGTGGCTTTGCATGACTGTTGGTTTCCTGGAGTATAAATAAGTGAACAGCTAAGAATGCTAATGTTTTTCTTTGACCAAGAAAAAGCTCTCAATAAATGACAAGGAATTACCCTCATTGGACCACTTTATTTTTTTTTTTCTTTAAAGGGGTAAGTTAAACCAAAGCAAGAGAGATAAGTGATCATACGGTACAAGCTATCACTTTGAGATCATTCCTCAAGTTAAAAAAACACATTTGAATTGTTTAATTCCCAAAGTCCTTTCCAGTTGACAAACTCAACTGAGAAAAGGCCATAAGGGTCATTGGGGAGCACCAATGTGGGCAGTGCCTAGTTATGGCTAAATACAGTACAAAGAAACTCAGAGCCTGTACCCTCTTGAGACTTAGACCAAAAAGGAAGAAAAAGAAGTCCGGGTTTGGAGAGAGGTTAGGAAGAGAGACTGTAGAGGAGAAAGCTTGGCAAGAAGGAAGTGTGCAGATGGAATTCCGAGGAGCAGCTCCTGAGAGGGGGAGGCTTTTCTTCACAGCACAGCTGTCACAGTCAAGAGCAGTACAGGAACTCTGTGGGACGAGATGTTAAGGATCTTGCACAGAGCAATGTGCCTTTTGCTTCTTCCACATCCTCCAAAACATCTAGCACTAAATGCTCCCCAGCCAGTGTCATTTCTCTTCACTCTTCCCGTCAAACACAACAATCCAGCTATATTGAGCAAAAGCCAGCTAAATGTCCTCCCAGAGTGCCTTGCTGTTATCCCTGCCCTCCCACCATCCCTCCTCCTCCCCTGCCCTTTTACCTCCAGCCGGGGTATCCCTTCTCTCCCCCGGACAGGTCGACTGCATTCCCCTGGCATCATGGGCCATGATGTCTCAGGTGACTGCTATTCTGCCATTCTGTGGTTTTTACTCGTCTGTCTGCCCCACTAGAAAATGAGCTTCTCCAACGTAGGACCATGACTTAGATGATTTTCACCCTTAGAGCCTAGCCTAGTGCTGGCACATAGTGGACTCTTAGGAAACATCTTTTGAAAGAAAGAACAAATTAATTAAAGAGATTTGTGTTTCCACAATTGTAATTGCCCTTATTTGCCCTTATTTGTGTGTTACCCCTTGATGAAATAACACATATTACATTAAGCAAGTCATTTTAACCTATTATTCAAACATTTTTAAATCACTGAGATAAACCTGGTGATTAGATAACCTATATCTATATCTATATCTATATAATATTATAACCTAAAATTATAATATTAAAAAAATCACATTATACATCAAACATTACTTATTTATAGGTACAGGTTCACATAGATAAGTTTCACAATAAATGATTTCTAGTCATGTATCACCTTCTCTATCTGCCATTAAAAGAACCAGTTGAACAAGCACTATTCTTTTTGCCAAGATAGCCATTTAAAAATTTTTATAAGGAACACATCATACACAAAAGTAGACAGAACAGTATGATGAAACCCATGAACTCATGACCCAACAATTTTCACCTTACAACTAGTCTTGTTCCATGTATACCCTCACCTAACTCTCTGCCCTGTGTTATTTTAAAGTAAACCCAAAACATCATATCATTTCATCTACAAATATTTCAGTAAGTATCTCTAAAAGAACTCTTTTAAAAATATGTCAATATCACACAAGAAGTTAACACTAATTCCTTAATATCAAATATTTAGTCAGTGTTCAAATTTCTAATTGAAAGGTAAATGTTAATAATTTGTTATAGTTTGTTTACAGAATCAGGATGCAAATAAGATCCGTGCATTATGACAGATTGGTAATTTCTTAGCTTTTTTTCAATCTATAGTTTCCCCCCTTCCTCTTTTTCTCTTTCCTACAATTTACTTGTTGAAGAAATAAGGTCATTTATCTTCTAGAGCTTCCCAGTTTGGATTTTGCCAACTGCATTCATGTGATGTCTTCTACTGTGAGACTCTGTCCTCTGCGTTTCCTGTAAATTGGTAGTTCCATCTAGAGGCTCAATCAGATTCAAGTTTCATCCACTGGCAAGAGTACTTCACATATGTTGGTGTATCTTTTGGTCAGGAGGTACATAATGGGACATTGTTTCTCTTTTTAACATGTTAGCAGCCACTCATGCTCAATGCCGAGATCCACTCATTCATTAGTGGTTCCGTTGTGTTGATATTCCAATGCTATCATCTCTTCTTGGCCTATTAGCAGGATACTTCTATAAATATAAATATAAAGTTCCCGTTATCTACTGTGTGTTTACCAAGTGGTAAAGTTTGTATAGAAAAGACAAAATAAATATTTGATTCTTTCCCTTTAGTGTTCATAATAATGAGTTGGTTCCCTAGCATCCTCCTACAGTGAGCAATTAGGGGTTTTTTGTTGTTGTTGTTCCAATGTGATTTTGGTCTCATGGATTTAATTATATTTGATGAATATTAATCAATTGCGGTTAATTTTGTTTGATTCTCAAATTGTTTCACCTTTGACCAGTGGAGCCTGGTCCAAGTTGGCTCTTGAGTCCAAGATTTGACCCTAGTAACCCATGACAGTCAATTTAAGACAAATTAAAATATCCTCAGAATAAAGAGAATTTCCATGCAGATAAGTACCTCTTCTTTCCCAGATGGCAGCATGTCTAACAAAATGCCACACTATCCACTGACCTGCCTTTGATTCAGAGATCCCCTGAGGAACTCCAAGGGAAAGATTGGAACTCAGGAGCTAGAGCTGTGTCCTTTTATCTTGCGGATTATTCTCCAAGTACTCAGTAAATACTAGGGTTTTTATTCACTCTTATGAGGCTTACATTCTTATTTTCTTGCGACCACAAAGCTCCGTTTGACTTGATGTTTAGTTTGCAAGAGTATATTATTGCAGCAATTTCATAATGATTCCTCTAGAAGTAAAAATAAATATAATGTAAGCAACACCCAATTTCCAAATGGCAAATGGGATTGGTCAAGATGATCCTATGGGCTTGAATTGTCTTTGCCTCCTTTGATCTAGCAGTGGGCAGTCTTCCCATCTCAGGGTCATGGTGCAGATGTCAGGGGCTCAGCAATGAGACAACCACAAGAGGACCAGGAAGGCACCATGACACTATTGGTAAATGTGCAATAACCATTCTTGAAAACGTTGATGAACGATGGAGAGAAATATTTGCCTTGGATGACTTAGGGTGAGTTATACTTTGACATAACAGAGTGGGTAGATCAATTTGGATGTTTCTTCCCACTAATGTAGGGCTAATGTTGTCCAGCCAGTTAAGCAGAAGGCACATATGATTATTCTGTTTCCTGTCAGTCACTAAGAATTTTCATTGTCTCATTCTTATCCCCCTTCCCTCACTATTTTTTCTCACCTGCAGGCATTCATGAATTCACTTTATTCATTCATTCATTCATTCATGCAATAACTAGTGATTAAACACTTCTATATGCCAGGAGCTGGGGATACACTGTGGTGAACAGAATGGGCAGTATCTCTGCTTTTAAGGAGCTTTCTTTCTGCTTGGAGGAAATAGTCAAAATAAAAGTAAATAACTCAACATAACAGTTTAGATAGTAACACATGCTATGTAGAAAATAAAACAAAATGAAGTGAGGTACAGCCACCATGGGACTACCAAAAATGGCTGACTGGAGAGGGTTGCAGATAATTAGAATAGGGAATCAGTAACTTTTTCTGTAAATTGCCAGATAGTAAATATTGTAGGCTTAGTGGGCCATATAATTGTAACTACTCAACTCTGCCATTGCAGCATGAAAGCAGCCATAGACAATATGTAAATGAATGGGTGTGGCTGTGTTCTAATAAAACTTTATTTACAGAAATAGGTGGATTTGGCCTGTGGGCTATAATTGGCTGACCCTTGAACTAGAAATCTATTTCATTGATGGCTTGATGGTCCTATTCAAGAGGCCCAGTCTTTCTATAATAGCTTTTGTAGACACACCAAAGACAATGTATTATTCTAACCACCTTGCAGAGAAAGTTGGAGGTCTTAAACTCCACAGTCTTACTTGGCTCTAGTCTCACTACCCAAGTGTACAATAACTGAGGATTTAAGATAGTACCCCTAGGAAAAGAAAGGGGATAATTACAGCTTGACTTGAGCTCTTTATTGCAATGATTGAAGTGCACCCCTTTAGGAAGCCTAGAGGTGCCAGCCAATGTGTGTGCCTATTTAGCAATACCTTGTCCAGAGTCTTCTGGAAATCCTAATAGTTTATGTCCACTGTCTCATAACCCTCTGCTTTCCACATTATCTCCTTCATTCTCTCTCTTTTTTTCCCACCACATTTGTCAAATAAGATTTACCCTTTACGAAACCACAATGGCTAGTTTTTGTCAGTTCATATTTCTCCAGATGTTTTGTGATCTCATTCCTTCTTAATGTCTCTCAGATCTGCCTACCTCTGAAGTTAGGCTGGACGGTCTATAATTTCTCATCCCCTGCCACTCTAAATGGGTCCCCGGCTAAGCAACAGCCCCTTCAGTGAGGTCAGCCAGAGAAAGTCATCCATATCGTAAACATGCCGCGAGCTATTCAGCAATAACATTCAGTGGAGTTTGCTTTAGTTCAGAGGCCAAGGGGATTTGGTGGAAAAAAATACACAAAAGGCTGTTCTATTGGAGTAAGCTTGACAAAGTCAACTGCTAAAGAAAACTAGAGCCAGACTTTTGGCATGTAGAAAGGGAGGAAAAGATATTCTTCCCATCCAGTTCTTTGAGGTCCCCAGAATAAGAAAATAGAAATGATATGTGGTTGCCTGTGACTTCATTATGATTTCAGTCTTCTCATTATTAAACCATAGTGTAAAATTCAAGTTCAGGGGTGATCTGACCCAGAAATGTGGGTTATGAGCACAACCTGCCCTTTCTTTGTGAATGGATCTGCCCCATGCACACAAACTCTGATAGAAATGTGCAAAATCCAGAGCTGAGGGAACATGCACTGCTTAGGGGCTGTGCCATCTGTTCATTCCTGCTCGTTGTTTCCCATTTTCATCTTCTTTCCTCTGAGACACTAACTCAACCTGACAATACCCAGTGGCTCCTGAAATTTGCATCAGACCCCCTTGTTCTTACAGCCCTTGTTCTGATCTTTATCCTCTGACCCTACATGATGCAGTTGTGGGTAAGGGGTCCTCTCACTTTCCAATGAAAGCCCAACAGAGCTAGATCAGCTCCACCCAGTCTCCTTTGTACAGATTAGAAGGGTGGGAAAATCAGTTACCAGAAGTTGAAATATAGGAGCACAGGGATGAGTGGAAATGTGAGACCATAAATGAACATAGTTCTAGAAGGTTACATCAGGGCCAGAGCTGAAAGCTGGTGCAGTTTCAAAGGACATCAGTGAAAATGGGCTGAAAGTCTGCTTCTGGGAGGTGGTATAGGGCAGATAAAACCCGAAGAGATTGGATATCATTGCTGGAATACCCGCCCCAGGGACGTGGTGGCAGCAAAGTCTGAAAGGAATCCTCAGCTGAACTGAGTGCGGACCCAAGCAGAGATGCTGAAATGGTGCTCCTTCCATTGGCCCAACCCACAGCCAGGCCCTTGAGTATGCAGCTCAGCAGGCAACAGATTGGAGCAGGAAGGACACAGTTGTCAGCTGTCTTTGGCTTTCTATTCAAATAATTGCAACCCTTCTTGTTCCAGCTGCACAAAAAGGTTCATTGTAAAAGGGTTTTGCCCATGCTTGGGCCAAAGCATTCAAGAGGAAGTAGCACTACCTCCTGGCCCTGCCCAAGGCGAAGCTGGCGAGGAGGTGGTACTTCGGAGCATAGGGGGTGGGAGAAGAGTGGAGACAGCCTGTCAAGTGCTTCCAGTACTAGCCTAGGCCACCTCGGTTTTCTCTTTAAGAAAGGAAATATTTCTTTCCCAGTGCAGGAGGAATGTGGGGTGGAGAGTCTCTGTCAGAGGAGCGTGTGAAATAAGTGACTTCACCCATAGAGACAAAGAGTTGCCTTGAGTCATTAGCATTCTGGTCCCATGTACACCTAATGGTGTTGCAAGCTGGCTGCTTGGGGTTGAAAGGATAGGCCAGAGTCACGGAAACAATGTTGACCCGGTCACACTAAGATTGAACCCACAAGTGCTGGTCCACGCAATTGAGCGACAACGACTAACGTGGCTTTTTGAATGTGGCCTCCCACTCCAGGATCCAAAATACAATGACTGTATTACCCGTTCTAAAGGAGACTGCGGCACTGGGAAAAATCAAGTTGTTTACGGCGAGCAGCAAACTGAGGGAAGAGGCTTCCTAGAACAAGGCCCAGCTGAGTAAATCAAAAGCGTGATTCTCTAATCAGCAGTTAGGTCTTATCATTTAATGGAGATGAGCCACATCCAGCTTCTTAGCGCAGGATTGAAATATAACACATCACCCGGAAGTGGGACACAGGCAAGCAGAAATGGCTTAGGACCCGTCACACCTGTTTTCAGGTCTCTCTCCCTGCAAGGATGAGATGTTTCCCCTTATTGGGTGCGTCTCTGGGTGCCTGAGCTGCCCACATTTCTTTTGGTCCATTCTCAAAACGTGCCTGTTCTGGGTGCCTTTACCTCGAACCCTGCGGGCAGGTGAAGCCAGTCTGATCAAGTAATCCCTCATGAGGCAGGAAAGGCAGACAAAGTCTTCCCATCTCATTCTCACAGGGAACGTTTGCATTTTCACACAGCCCTTCAGTGACTTAACCCAGAAAATGCTAAGTGGAAGAAGGGAGATAATCACAGGCTTTTCTGAACACAACAATTAGGAGGAAATAAAACACTATATTTGGAACAGGACAACCCTGGTTTCAGAGCATGGTATTGGGTGTGGTTTTGAGCAAATTACTTCTCTTGAAGCGTGTTGTTCCTCCTCCCCCGCTCCTCTCTTCTCTTCTTCATAACATTTTAGTGAGCACCTTCTCTCCACTAGGCTCATGAGTGAATTGAGGAAAATAAAAACAACAAGTTCACAGAATTTTTGTGAGAACTAAATTAGAGATTATACGTAATGCGTTCAGTTCCATGTGTTGCACAGAGGAGACATTTAGAAAATGGAAATTCCCAAACGTCCCTGCGTAATAACAGCCTCAGTCAGCTGAAGTGAGTACTCAAGGAGCTCAGGAAAGAATTTAATTGTTCGTATGAGCCCTAGGTGGCCGGACATCTTTCTCTTCATACAGGTAACTGGAATATCCTTAGCACAGGTGAGTGTCCTCTACATCTGGGAGAGCAAGAGGAAGCCAAAAGGCCTGAGCTTTCATAGGTTGGCCAGGAGAGCAAGGACTTAGGCCGTACACTGCTGCTTGGAAAACCTTCCCTTTGTGTTCAAAATTCTACATTTTAAGAACAGACTTGACGATTCCAGAGCTGATGATTTCTTTAAAATCTTCAGCCACGATACTCTAAAGGCCTCTTTAGAAATTACTTTAATCAGCAGAATTTCCAACAGCAGGAAAGTCAGGAATTTAATAAAAAATATTTAGAACTGGAAAAGACTTTAGGGATAACTGAGACCAGATATTTGGTATATAAAGAGACTGGGGAAAAGAATGGCCAGAGGAATGGTGTCTTGCAGCTAGTTACTGAAAGAACAGGAATTAAAAAGCAGGTCTCAGGACACCCAGGTTCCATGACATGCAGCTGGCCGCTGCGTTTCCTCAGAGGGGAAAAAAAAAAAAGCAACTCTGGGCTTCCTCACAAAAGAAAAGGGAGATTGGTATGGCAAAAGAGCACAGGCCTAAAAATTCAGCATATGGGTCCAAGCCCCAATTCTGGCCACCTGGCTGGGTGACTTGGTCCCGGTAATCTCACGCTTGTCCATGTCTGTGATCAGAGGCCCTTGGGCAGCTGCTGAGAGCTCTGGATCCCTTCCCCAGCTCTAGACATCACAGGCATGCGACTCTCCCCAAAAGAGCAATAGAACACCCAGGGTGTGCTTGGCTGACAGACTCGCTTCGAGTTTTTCCTCACTCTGTCCAAATAAAGGCAACCTCTCTCTGCCCATCTTTTGTCAATAGCATTTTTGTGCTATCATCCCTGGGGTCACTGGCTGTTTGTTCTTGGACTGTTTTCTGGGAAGCTTTTTTACTGCCATGCTGAGCCTCTGCAGTGAGCTTAGCAGAGCTTCAATCACACAGGATGCCTTAGACAGAAAGAAAAGAAAAGCAAGAAGGAAAAAAAAGGAATGGCAATATTAAGCTGGCCTTTCCCAAACTGGATAGTGGCAAAACTGGGCAAATGGAATTGCGCCTTCATTTGGCTCTAAAATCCTCTGCTGCTAAGGCAGAGAAGAGCAGGTCAAAAGCTCAAATCTTTGCTGGCTGAGACAAGAGAGTGAGTCTTTGGATTTAAATTCCTCTCTTTTGTTGCCATAAATTCCACTCAACCAGTATGAAGTGAGCTGCTACTCTAAGCTAAGCTAGCATTGCGTTAGGGGCTAAATGAGAGACAAAGTGGGGAAGTTTCATCCCTACCTTCAGGGTGATTGGGGTCTGGGGAGACTGAAAGTAGATGGGAACAGGATAGCAACCTAGTAATGGAACATAAGGAATTCATTTAGTCATTCAAGCATTCTTTCATTCTATTGACATGTATTGGAGTATCTGCTATGTATCAGCAAAATGCTTAGCACTAGGAATTTAAAGAATAAATAAGCCAGGATCCCAGGCTTCTAGGAATTCATAGTCCCATTGGGGTATATATGTGTCTGAGGCCATGAGACAGAGCCACTGGAGTTCAAAGAAAGGAGAACTTTCACTATGAGGTGATGAGGCCAGCCCCCAAAGCAGAGGTGACATTTAAGGGAGGGCTTGTACATTTCCTGTCCCACACTTGGAATCAGCCATGTCTCCAAGGACATCTAAAAACAGAGGTATAGAGGAAGGGTGGCCTAGGTGAACACATAGCATGAAAAGCAGCACTGAGGTGAGAAAATAGAGGGCAGGGTCGTCAAACGGCTAGTGGCTCAGTGTGGCGGCATTTGGCAGGGTACGCAGGAGAGAAGCAGGGTTTCAGCTAAGGACTCAGGTTGGACCAGGCTGGGAAGCCCATTTGGAATGCCCAGCTGATGGACCTGTGGGTCAGGGAGGCCAGTGAAATGGCTACATGGAACACCGTGTGACTAGTTCGGGGCTTCAGGAGGATCTGGCAGCAAAACTGCAGCACAGCCGTGAAGTATATAGGAATCGGAAGCTGGTGGGTCAAGTTTGCTAGAGCAGTTGAGATTAAAAGTGACAGAGAACCCTAGTACCCAAACTGTGGTCTTGAAATACATTTCTCACTGTAAGAAAGCAGGAGTCCTTGGAGACGCGACTGGCTCCAAGTCTGGGGCAGGAGATGTACAAGATGGGTCTGGTGTATCTTATGTCAGACAACAAAGAAGCTATCAAAGCCATTTGGTTGTGTAAAAAGAACTTGGAGTCACTTAGAGACGCTACCGCAGGCCAAACATGGAGCAATTCAAGCATCAAATCAGGATCATAACTGAAAGGGATTGAAACACACCACATCTATTAAATCCATGATCTCATAATGATATTGAAAAGAAAAACCTTAATTGTTCACTATTGGAAGATGCTGGGAAATCACCTGGTAAGTAAGAGAAAGAATCACACATTTTTCTCGTCTTTGCTACATGAAGTGTACTGCTGGGAACCCACACGTTAAATGAAGGGAAGTTTATCTTCATAGAAGCATTCCTGCTGATAAATGAATAAGGAAGGATAGAATATCACCATTTTGCCACTTCTTATGAATGAATGCTTCTAGGCATTAATGACTGTTAAAAGACAGAGAAGCAGATGTTATGTGCCTCCTACGCCTACATTCTCTCCTACATGGAGAGAATGAGTTCCAAACTCTGAAGTGGTCTTGCAAAAAAAAAATCTGTAAATCAAATCTGTTGATCTACCAATCAAATTATAGGAAATGCAAGGGACATAGGAACATATCTAATGACATCACAGGGATACAATTAGCAAGGTCCAGACCATGGGAAAAATCTAAGGACAAAAGATCTGGTTTCTTCAACAAGTAAATTGTGAGGGGAAGAAAAAAAAGAGATGGATGGAGAACATATAGATTCAAAAACACTTTAAAAATGTTATCAACCGATCATGAATGTGGACTTTATATGGATTCTGATAAAAATAAACTATGAAAAGTAAAGCCATTTATGAGATTTCAGGATGAGATAATATTAAGAAACTATTATTAATTTCTTTTTGAGCTGTAAATAATATTTTGTGGTTACGTTTCTTAAAACTTCCTTGTCTTTTAGGAGTGTTTATGGATAAAATGATAGAATATGTGAGATTTGCTTCAATATAATACAGGTGGGAAGGATCCAGATGGGAGGATAGAGCTGATTATTGTTGAAACTGTGATGGGTGCATGGGAGTTTATTATAGCATCTGCTTTGTTATGTGTTTTAAATGTTTCGTAATAAAAGGTTAATAGTAAAAATCAAAACAATATTAAAGCAACAGTGTATTGCATAAGAAACTGGGGAAAGAGGGGCAAGACAAAAGCCAGAGACAGATCTGTGTAGGCCTACAGGGTAACCCAGGCCCTGGCAGAGTACCTGGCTGGGATGATGCTCAGGTCCTGACAGCTCTTTGCTGTTTCTCTTGTCTGGTTCAAACTCTCCTTTGTTTGAATTTTCCTAGCTCTTTTTGAAAAGCTTCTCACCTGTAACATTCTGGTCAAGCTCACCTCCTCCTTGCAGCTTTTTCTGAGCACCACCCCCTCCCCAGGCACACCACGCACTCTCTCCTCTGAGCCCTGTCCACACTCACCAAACTCTTCCACTATAACGTATCTCTCTCCTTAGGCCAAGAATTGTGTCAGACACATGTTTGCATTCTCCATGCCTAGCACAATACTGGTCACACAATAGACTTTGAAACAGGTAGGTGAACCATGAGTGGATGATTCTGAACTTTGGGTGACCATGGCAAAGGTGATGCTATTTATGGAAATAGATGTGAGACCTTCGATTGAAAGGTGGATGATGCATTTTGTTTCAGGCATATTGAGTTTAAAACTCAAAGGACTCGAACTCAGAAAGAAAAGTTGGAGTCAGAACTACATATTGGAAGTCCCCTTCAATCATCATCAGAGATGAACATTTAAGCCATTGGAGAAGATAGATTTGTAAGGCAGAGGAGCATTCGATGAGAAGGCTATTGAGGACAGACTTGGGTACTAAGAGGATACAACAAAAGAAAAGCAGGTTAAAAATACAGAGAAAAGAAGAAGGTGATCCAAACTTTTTAAAAAGGAGGTGGATGTAGGGCAGAATTCCAGAGGGATACTCAGAAGGATGAAGCCCTGTAGATAGACAGAGCTATTCCAGAACAGGAGGCCCTCCGTGCCCTACAAGGGAGCGACTCCAGCAAAGAAGAGAAGTGAGTGAAGGTGGGAAGGAGGCTAGAAGCCAGACTTCTAAAGGGTTGATGGAGCCAGAAGTTGTTAAAAAAGGAAATGTAACTGTGGCTCCCTTTTCATGAAGCTAGTGATAAAGAGATAGAAACAGGTAGCAACAGCTCAGAAGACTTTTTCTTTACCATTTCAAGAAAAAAGAGACTATGATACAATACTTTCCCAGGAAAGACATGGAGAGAATGAGTTCAAACCTCTGAAAGTTGTTCTTTGTTTGACTCCTGTGTCTAACGGAGAGAGGAACATGTTATTATTACTGGTTCTTAGAGCCACGAGCAAAACTATACAAATATAGATAACATTTATGCAGCAATTACCATTACCAGGTTGTTCTAAGTGTTTTACTTACATCAGCTCATTGAACTCTCCCAACTTAGCCCTATGGACATGGTGCTGGTACTATTCCCCCATTTTATACATGAAGAAACCAAGGCACCAAGAGATTAGGTAACTTGTGCAAGGTCAGTATGTGAAAAGGAGATCTGTAACTTGAACCTGATCTAGCTTCAGAGTCTGTGTTCTTAACCACCACAGCCCATGGGCTCTTAGGTGAGGTGAAGTAGGTTTTTTTATAACCATCTTATAGAGGAGAAAACCAGTTCAGTGAAAACAAGCATGTTGCCAACCAGCCAGAGGAAGAGCCAAGATTCGAATCCACATCTTTCTGTGCCAAGTCCAGGATTCTTTCCATTACCTACTATTACCTCTTCTTGGTAAAGGAGACAAGATGTTATCTATGAAAAGTGAGAGAAGCTTCCAGGGAAACTGGTCACCTGTAGATAATTTTAAGAGAGAGAAAAGCTTGACAGAGCTTTTGTGAATAATGTGATAATGAGTCAACAGTAGGTACAATTTCAACCCATATGCTATAACCAAAAAGCAAATTCCAACAGAAAGAAAGAAGAATTATTAATAAATATTTGTTGAATGAATTAATTAATGAGTGAAACTGATAGAGACATCTCCTCTTCCTCCATCCATTGGCTTCCAAAAACACCCAAAATAAGCAAATCGATAGAAATGACAGCTAGCATTTATTGAATTATGTTATTATGTTTCCAGCATTGTGTCAAGCACGTTAAATGCATAATCTGATTTAATTTTCATGAAAATGCTTTAAGTACCATACTACTATTCTTACATCCATTTTACAGTGATGGCACCTACTTTACCTAAGGAAACATGGCTAGTAAACTAGGGACCAAGATTCAGGCCCTACTTTGGCAGGCTCTGGAGTCTTTGTCCTTAATCACTAAAGATGTTGGTCAGTGTTTGCCCACAAGGCTTCTAGGAGACTTGGCCCCAACCTTAGATACTCATGTCTCAGAGTTTCTGTTAGGAACCACCTAATCCAAACTCCCAACAATGACTGATGGCTGGAAGATGGGCGTATAACCCAAGTGTTGTTCCACTAGAGGTTGATACCCTACCTATGATTTGATGTAAAAAGGTGAACTGGAGCAATCAGATTACTGTTGTGGAAATTTAGAACTGGGCTACCAAGACACTAAACAGTTGGGAGGAAAAAATAAAGTTATATGAGCATGAGTAAGGTTGGACCAGAGCTCTTGTAGGATCATGTGTAAACCAACTGATGGAATAAGGAGAGGAAGTCAATGAGAAAAACTAGAGGAGGATGGAATAGCTGTGCAGAAAGAAACAGTGATGCCATGAGGAAGAGACGACACAGCTCCTAAAGGAGTCACTAAAAAAGTAGACGTGGTACCTTGTAGTCTTCCTGTCACAGTTCCAATGAGGTCTGGAAGTTGTGCAGTTCATTGCTCTGGTAGCCAGCCTTCAAGGTGGTACCCAATAATCTCCACCTCCTGATATTCACACCCTTGTGAAGTCTCCTCCCACAGGATTGGTATGCGTGATAATAGAATTTGGTAGAAGTGATGGTATGTCACTTCTTGGATTAGATTATAAAAGACTGTTAGGTTTTTAAGACTGGGATTAGGTTATAAAAGACTGTGGCTTCTGTCTTGGGTTCTCTCTCTTGGAGAAAGGGAGAGAGGGAGGCCAGCTGCCATGTCATGAGGACACTCAGGCAACCTATGGAGAGACTTGCCTGGCAGAACCGAGGTTTCTAGGCAACAGCCAGTGAGGAGCTAAGGCCTGCCAGCAACCACGAGTCAGCTTGGAGGCAAATCTACCTTGAGATGACTGGTGGACTGCAACTTTATAAGAGACCCTGAGCCAGAACCACCCCATTAGGCTGCTCCTGGATTTCTGAACCACAGAAACTCTGAGATAAAAACGTTTATTGTTTTAAACTACTAAGTTTGGGGGTAATTTGTTACATAGCAATAGACAACCAATTATACTTTCTTTGCTCCAGGGATAGCTCTGCTCCGTTTGTTGTCCTATAAGCTTCCTTTCTAAAAGTACCCATTTCCTTGTTATAGTTTAAATATGACTGTGTTTCTCTGATTGAAAGGACCAGACTTGAACCCAAGCCACTCCACTCGGTCCTTAGAGATGTCTTCCTGGAGCCCTGAGAACTCACCTTAATTTCTTACCCTATTTTCATCCCTTCTGTTCTGCTCAAATTAACTGCCTGCGTTTGGGCTCATCTTGTTTCTTCTTTATATCTGCTTCCACACGGTTTCAGGCCAGTTGCCCAACTTTGATCTAGTGACAGACTTCCAAGCCCCAGCTAAGTTGACCATGTAGGTGCTCCTCTGGCCTGGCTGGATCCAAGGCTCACTTAGCCTTTCAGTCTTGTTTTTGAGTCTCACAGTACTAACTTCAAAGGGGTCTCCTCTTTCCACAATTGTCAAAGTCTCAGCTTTGAAGAATACCTATAATTTTATTCTCCACACTGACTTTCTAAAATTCACTGTCATGTTCACCATTAAATAAATCTTCATCAGTACCTACAATATGGCAGGTGTTGTGCCAGTCATTGGGAACATAGAAATGAAATAAGACACAGTCCTGGTCATCAAGGAATTTTCAGTCTAGTTAGGGAAACGTGCATAAATAAATAATAATTTAACGTGAAATGAAGATTTCCATAAAAGTGGTGATATTTGGGGGGTTCAGAAAAGCTAACTAGGAATTTTCCAACTGAAGAGCATGAGCAGGGGGTTCCAAGGAAGGGGAACAGCAGAGAAAAGATTTGCCTTACAGATGAAAACAGAAACTCTCCTTAGAGTTTGCACTGGCTAGTTACTTAGAAATTAGCCATGTCCCATGCATATACTTTGATCAAATACTGCCAAGAATTTTACTTTACAGCTATCTCAGAGCCTAACCAGAAGTTTATCTAACAGATAAATTCAAAATGTACATGAAGACATAGATACACAGATATTATTGCAACTATTTTTAATAGAGAAAAAAAGAATACAACCTAAATGCGCCTTATTAGTGGACTGGTAGAAACAGATCATGTGCATTCCTACAAGGAAATACTAGGCAACAGTTAATACAATGAGGTAACTCTTAGGTACAACTGTAAAATATAGGAAATGAAAAAACAAAGTGCAGAGCAGTGTAAATAGCACACAACCAATTGTGTGTGTGCTTGCATTCCTGCTAATTCATTTATTCATTCAACAAGCTTTTATTGCGTGCCTCTTCTGTGTCTGGCACTATGCTGGAAGCCGGAGACACAGTAGTGGACAAGACAAAATGTGGGACACGGGAACAGAACTCACATCCCAGTGCATTCACATGCAGAGCCCATCTCTGCAATGACAACAAAGAAACAGATGAGACTCACCCCCTGGGGCAGGTGCACTGCAGGGCTGAGGGTGAGGGTGTCAGCTCCACCTTCACTCTGTCTTTCTTTTGTTACCGTTTGAAGTCTTTACCATGTTCAAGAGTTATCCAATCCCCCCCCCCCCAATTTTTAATTAGAAAAAGACAATAGCCATTTCATGTAATTAAACCCCTTGCATTAAGTCAGATTAATGCTGCTCCAAAGCACACTCGTTCTGCACTTCCTACTCATTCAATTCTTTCTATAAACTCAAGCCAAGAAATGATCCTGAAAATATCTTTCAGACTGATAGTTTCTGGTCTAAGTTTATCTCTCGGCTAGTGAAGGGTCAATTGGAATCAAAATATGTGACTTTTAAGAAAGAAATTCCATTCTTAAGTCACAGAGAGCAATAAATTGATTTTCGTGATAGGCTCTGAGTTGGTTACTAACACACAGTCCCTCCTCTGAAAGCAAGAACAGAGTTGGACATGATTAGTATCATTCTAGTACATTGCTACAACATAACTTTACAAATGATTCCCAGCAACGAGGCAGAAAGAATGTGCCAAGATTCCAGTAGCAGTCCTGTTGGTCGGGTTTTGCAATGGTTTGGGGAGGGGAGGGCACTTGCTGAAAAATTAGACATCATGTTTTCATTCAGGTCCTATGGGAACACCCAGCGCTCCCTCCTCCAGCTGACTGGCCTGCTAACAATATATTACCCTCATCTCAAACCAACATAATTCACTAATAACATTGTAGGTCGAGAGCTAAGTTTAGGCATGTATTTGGATTAGGCGTGATCTGTGATGACAAAGGTTTCAAACTAAGCACAAATAACAAGAATGGATTTATGCAGGCCGGGATGCTTATTGCGGTTATTTATCACAGTTACATCATTCTGCTTTGGGGTGGGGAAAGGGCGAAGAAGAAGCTTGTGAAATGAGCCTTTGGACACCTCGGACTGGTTCCAGCTGGCACAGAGGACAGCCCTGTTTGAGTGGCCCCCCTGTCCTTGTCAGGGCTCTCCTGACATCCTACATCATCCTGCCTCGTCCTGTCGGACATCTGTCTTTAAACAGAGGCTGCCATTCAGACCTGGTCAGATGAGAGTCCTGTGATACCTATCTGTGTCTCTCCAGAGCAAAATGAGGTCACTGAGTACCTGGGAATGTCACCTCTGGGATTGGAGACAACAATGTGACCTAAGAGTCCAGAACTTGAGCCTCTATCTGCCAGACACCATTGAAACTCCCTCTGAGTTATGCTGACTTCAATGTCTCTTTTTGTTCTTTTCCACTGAGTTTTATGGGCAGTGGGTTGCCCTCCCTGCTGGATATGAGGTGTTGTGGCCACCCTGGGCCAAAAACCACTCTTGGCCCAGAAGGCTCATACTTGGCTTTCAGACAGTCCTGGCAGACACTGCCCACGATTTGGCTCAGGGCCTGCTCTACAGACTTTTTAAAGCAGTGGAGCCAAAACAAGGAGAACTTAGAATGCAATGGCTGAACATTACAGGCTCAGTTCACCCAATTGAGAAGATAAGAAAAATATAGTCAGTGTCACTGCACTACATCTATCTGTAACATACAGTTATTCTAAAGGTCTATAGCATTTTAGAATCTTTGGCATCTTCCCCTGGGTGTCACACAGTGTTTGAAGCATCCACAAAAGCACCATCCCTGTAGGATAGACCTCAGTGTAAGAGAGGAGAGACTAGTTGCCCTTGGGTGGGTCAACCAACATTTACAGCACAACCAGACCCAAGCTCTGTGTCAGGTACTGTGAGATGATGCTGACATGGGCCTGACAACGTCCACTGTCTTACCCCTTACCATAACCCTGATTGAGTAGGACCTGGAAAATATCCCTATCCCTCTTTTACAGATGAGAAAGCTAGGGAGAAGAGGAGAGCATTGGTTTACTCAAAGTCACAGTGCTAGGACATCACAAAGGCAGGTTTTGGACCGGCTCTAAGGACCCCAAGAGAAATGCTCCTCCCATTAGCCTTTGTGGCACCAGGGTTTACAGAGCAGTTGAGTGTGTTTCTTGTACACGGAGACATGTGCCCAGGAAACAGGCACAATTAGACTCACAAACCCACACACAGAGACCTTTTTTTCTCCATTCATCACTGATCAATTTGTTATCTCCCCTCTAGCAAGAAAAACCCAGGAAGGAAAACAAGGGGAACTCGGAGAAAAGGAATACAAAATAACTAATGGACCAAAAAGCTAGGGAAGCCAGGATGGCTTAATCCTGAAATAGGAAAGGTTACAATCATATAATAAATAATTTTCAATGAAAGAGTCAAGACATATCTCACCTAAGGGTGATTGTGTAGAAATAATGAGAGTTCCCAAAGGTCCCTCTACTGCAAATTTCTTCCTTTAAGAATCTGCCACTTGTGCCTAAAAATTCCATTTCCTGGAGCCCATGGTTGATATTCATTTGTCTCACCCTATTAACCTTTAATACCTTGTCACAGATTAAAATCCACCATTCACATAGACAAGCATGGCCTGCAGAGAAAAGCCCACGTGGGAATGGGGGGCTGGCTGGATTCATTTTAGACAGAGGAAGGCAGGTGAGGCCTCTGGGACTGACGGCAGCTAGAGCAAGCAGTTGGGCAGTGGAGGGTGACAGGGTCTGTGGCACGTGTGGCAGTCGCAGAGTAATGGGAATGCCGTCAGTGGGGGCAGCAGTAGGGACTGTGGTTGTCCGGGGCTAGTGTCGGCCACCTGGAACGCGTTCCTTCAGCCTAAGTGGTGTGCACAATGAGCAAACGGAGGGAACTTTTTGCTTTAATTTTTAGGCATTCATTTTAATGCACATTAGAAAAATTCCTGCCAGCATTGCAAGGCTGTCATTTCACAGATATTAGTGCTTACAACAAAGCTAGGTTTTTAAAAAGCAGTTTGATTGAAAATCAATTTGATGAAAAAGACTAAATTAAATTACAAGGGGTCCTCAGACATAGCAAAAATTGTGAAGGTGGCATCCAAATAACCTGATTTCGACCCCTGGCATGTTCTCGGCAAACACTGGGCATCTCCTTTGCGCCAAGCACCACACGGGGTCGGGGGTGCACGTCCTCGAGGAGCTCACAGTCTAAGGGAAGTGAAGTAAGTGCAACATCACAGCGCACACCCACCGCCACTGTGCAGGCACGGAGGCGAAACACCCGCCCAGGGAAACTGCCTAGAAGACGGACCGTGGAAACTGAGTCCAGGGGCATTTACAGGTGTTTGACAAGCATGTGAGTAGAATGGTGTCCCAGGCGGGGCACCTCTGCTTCAAGCCTCAGGCATCTGGAAGCAGCTCTTGCTTTCGGCCTCGTCTACCTCTGTGAGACTCTGTGTCTATGAAGAGTGGCTGAGGGGGGCAGCAGATGGCAGGAAGGCAAAAGCGGGAATTGACCTGTCAGCCAAGGGAACCGGGTCCAGCAGATGCTGGAGGACCACAGGAACTCTCGGTCAGCTGCTCTGATTCCAGGTGCTCATACGGCTCCTGCCCTTGGGTCTGGGCTGTGAGCTTTCTTGGGTGCCCTTGGTACTGAGCTCCAGGGGTCCTGACCCCTTCCTACCATTCAGGCTGCTTTCCCAGAATCACCAATTCGGATGTTCTCAACAGCCCCCCAACCTTGCTTCTACAGTGCTTATGTGTTTGATGATTCAGCCTTTAGTTCTTGACCTTGGACTGTACCACAGATCCAATACCCTCCCCACCGTGGCTCAGAAGTGAGGGGCCAGATCCCTTCCCTTAGCACCTCCTAAAAAAGCCAGTGTGCATCTAACCCACAGATAAAACCATCCCTACTCAAAGAGACAGTGGTGATTTTCCTTTTCCACCACTAGTGCCCTTGATTTCAGAAACCCTGAAAACTTGCATGATTAAAAAATGAAATTAATTAGAACACTTAAAATCCACCAGCAGCCACATTCAAAACAGCAGCCAAATGTAAAGCAGCATTTGCAGCCACTGCTGCCTCTGACAGCTCCCTGGGCACTGCCAGCTTAAGGAGATAGGCCCCAGACAGCACCCAGGAGGCCAGTAAAGGACCATCTGCAGCCTTGAGATGCTGCAGGAAACACGCCACAGTTATAGGCTGACTCATTTGGCAATGATGTCATTGGATACCTTTAATAAGCACCCAAAAACACTTTTTAAAAATTTTTACAGTCATACCTTTCTTACTACCCATTTTCTATATTTCTCTACCCCTAAAAAAGAAAAAAGAAAAACAAAGTAATTGTCTAATAATAAAAATATTGAAGAGCTTATTCAAGGATCTTTGCATCTCTTTTGCTCTTTGGTGAAAGAAAAGTACCTTGGACTCTACATAAATGCTCAATAAATACAGGTTTCATAGGGTTATGGATCTGAAGGACATAAAAATGCAACATTTGATCCAATGCTAAGATGAATATTTTCCTGTAGATGATGTTAGGCATTTAAATAAAGACATTGTTCATATCTAGCATAGCTTTTTATAAATATGATATTCACCTTTGTATGGCATCATTTTCTTCACTCTGCCTCTCCGATGACTTCTCTCCTATACTTTATTTCAAGAAATAATTGTGCCTCAACCCCTGGTTCTCAGTTGTGTGGAGACACTTCACACTGATTTCCTAAATGGGAACAACCTGGAGAGGAAAGAATTGGGGGGGGGGGGGGGCGGAACTCCCCTGAATTTCATTTCTAAAGAAAATCTATTTTACAACGAGTCTCTGAGAACTCAACCAATTCCTCAATCTTGAGTGAGTGCTCCTATGTGTGAGACATCGTGCTTTTAGGAAGAAAAGCTTAGGTGGGAGCGGTGAAGCTGAGAACCAAAACTCTACTGCGATTTCCTCAGCGGCGAGCAATGCTCCTAATTCTAAAGGTGAGTTGGCATGCTCACAGAAAGATAGATTTCACCCTGAAGTTAGACTCTACTGTGGAGACACAAGAATTTCAACAGGACATCTCTTCCCATCTGTCTTCCCTTCATTGCTGAATCTTTGGTGGTACCATGTTTCTCTCCAACACACAAATTCTTCCTAAAATTCCACCCTCTCTGGCTTCACCAAACCGTGCCTCTCTCTTCCATTTTACAAAACTTGAAATCCATTCATACTGTGAAACTTTCCATCATTAATCCCGATGTCTTTTGATCAGGTCAATGCGCAGCCTGCTAGCAATAGGTACATGCCATACTCTGCCCTAAATGAAGTGGTGTTTGCTTCTGTATTTCTTACCAAATTACTCCTTATAGATGGTGATGTTTTATTTTTCCCCTTACACTGTAAATTCTCAAAGGCAGAAATCAGAGACTCATCCTTGCTTTGTGTCTGCTTTCTCATTTCTCTGCTCCAAAATGTCTAACTCATTTGGAGACACTGTTGATTCATTCTCTCTCTCTCTCTCCTCATACTCTCTTTCTCTCTCATTGTGGTGATTTTCTCACCTAAACACAACGTTATCTGGCAATTATCAAAATCACAATTCAAAAAACAATTCCTGTGTTCAATACGAAAAATGTAATTAAAAAAGTGCTAATACTTTACACTTTATGTTTTACAAATTACTTTCACATATACGATCTCCTCATTCTCAAATTCCAGGTGCTCTTTCTGACTAAAATCCTATACCCAAAAGGGAAATCATGAAGGGAAGTATCCTTAATTGCTTAATTCAATTCAGTTATTTAAGTATTAATCTAACCCACACCATTTTATCAGTATCACTTAATAGCCATTTTGAAAAATAAGTTCAAAGTTCCATTTGCCCAGGTGGGAAGATCATATTTCAGGATTAGAAAGGGGAGGGAGGTGGGTGAAGAAAATGATTGCTGTGTCATTAAGAGAACTAATGCCCCAACTTCACCCTTTTCAGAGGAATTTCACCAATTTTCTGCTTGCTGGCTAATCATCTTACTGGGAATTAAGAAACACAAAAAGGTTTAAATTGTTCCATCCACCAACTGTTTCTAAAAGCTCTTAATTTAATCCTGGGAGGTACTTTTTCACACCAAGTAATCCTGTTGAGAAACCTCTTTGTATATTTTGTAAGCTGCTTTCCTTCTTCTAAACCGATGATGAAGAATCTAAAACTATGGGCACAGCGCTATCTAGTGGTGTGTATGGTGGGTAGGATTCAAGGAGCCTTGAATCAGGTTGTTCCCAGCTGGCTTTTGAAACCAGTTCTGTCTGTCTACAGCTCGGCCCAGAGCGGAAAAACTTCACTGTTCTCTTTCATTGAGATACACAATATTGTTAAGACATCTAATGAGCAGCAAATTCTCAATGACAAGAGTCTCTCCTATATGCCCACCCCTTATTAAGGCTTTCTCTCCAATTACAGAGAAGTCCTGATGGTGTAGGTTGGCAGTTGCTCAGGAACAGGCAATTAAGAGTGGAGAAAGCAGAAACCAGGCCCTCACAATAAGCTATGGTAAATTCATGAACAAAAACCAATTTATGGACAAAAAAACGATGTTCGCCTTGCTCAGTTCTTCATAAACATGGATTTAGAGTGATGGTGGTGGTGGTGGTGGTGGTGGTGGTGGTGATGGTGATAGCTAACATTTCTCTAATACTTACCACATGCCAAGTTCTAAGTACCTATAATCACTTATTGAATCCACCCAACAACCTGGAAGTCCCATTTCACTGATGAGGAAACAGGCAGAGAGCAGCTAAGTCATTTTCTCAGGGCCACACAGATAGTAAGAGGCAGATGTGGGATTTGAACTCAGGCAATTCAAATCCAGAGCCTGTGCCCTTAACAATGATGTTCAAGAAAAGTACTAATTTTCAAATTTAGGAAAAAAGCGTTCCTTCCTGAGTAGCACACCATCTCCAAAGTCAGGACAAAGAACAACGCCGCAGCGTCCAAGAGGCCGCAGTCCACTTCTGCAGATTTTATTCTGTTCGAGCTGTCTGGTTGCCTGTTTGTTGCCCCTCCCACATGCACACACACACACACACACACACACACACACGATCATGCTGTATCAGGACCAAGAAAGCAACCTTGATGTTGCAGTGTGGGCTCACGGGCTGATGCTGCTGGAGCTGGAAGAGGACTTGAAGATGACTTCGGTTCAGTGTCCTCCCCATCCCACAGACGACAAAACAAGACCAAGAGATGCAGTTGTTTTCACAAATTCAAATTTATTAAATACTTATCAAAGAATGACTACCTGCAAGAAATGATGGAAGGCTTTTTTGGGGGGAAAAAGATGAGCAAGTCCTAGTCATTGTCATCAAGTGGAATGTGGTCCAGTAGGGGAGAAGACAGGTTGATCAAATGACTATTATGGCATGGAAAGATGTATAAAGGGATATGATGATAATAATCACTAATAATAATAATAATAATTACCAGTTTTGAATGTTCATTCTATGCCAAGCATATTGCATATATTACAGCACTGATATGTGTAAAAACTCTGTGAAACTGACATTATTATCATACCCATTTTATAGACAAGGAGACAGGCTCAAAGACGGTGTGCTTCCATCCATCTATCGACAGGTAATAAGAGACAGAGGTAGGATTTTTAACCCAGCTGGGTGGCAAGACTGTTGGCTTCAACCCTCCATGAGAGGAGCACAGATTATTATCCAAACGTAAAGAAGAGAGGACTCTCAGCTTTAGAAATCAGGAAAGGCTTTGTGGAAGAAAGTACATGTGATCTGGGCCATTAAGGGTAAATAAGGTTTCAAGCAGTAAATGAGGTTCACTCTATCACATTCTTGTGTCTGCTGTAACAAACTGCCAAAAACTGGATGACTAAAAACAATAGAGATTTATTCTCTCACTGTTCTGGAGGCCAGGAGTCCAAAATCAAGGTGTCAGCAGAGTCACCCTCCTTCGGAAGCTTGAAGGGAGAGTCTGTTCTTTCCAACTTCTTGTGGCTGTCAGCGTTCCTTGACTTGTGGTCACATGGCTTCAGTCTCTACCTCTGTGGTCATATCGCTTCTTCTCTTTTGTCTGTCAAATCTCCCTTGGCTTCACTTTTACAGGGACACGTCATGGGAGTTCGGGCCCACCAGATAATGCAGGATGATCTCCTTATCTCGAGGTCCTTAACTTAATTACATCTGCAAAGACTCTTCTTCAAAATCAGGTAACATTCACAGGTCTTGGGGATTAGGTTGTGGTTATATCTTTTGGGGGGGCCAGCACTCAGCCCACTATACATGAGTAAAGGTGAGGGAAGCAAGAAAGCACAAGACAAGTCTTGGAAGACAAAATAATCTGATTGGGTTTCTAGTTCGTCTTGAAGTCAGCTGGTGTCAATCCTCCAATTTTGTTCCTCTCCTTCAATATTGTGATGGTTATTCTGGGTCTTTTGCCTCTCCATATAAACTTTAGAATCGGTTTGTTAATGTCCACAAAATAACTTGCTGGGATTTTGATTGAGAGGGCATTGAATCTATAGATCAAGTTGGGAAGAAGGGATATCTTGGCAATACTGAGTCTTCTTATCTATGAAACGATTTGATTTCTGAAGGTGCAGTGAGAAGGTTTGGTGTGGCCAGATGGTGGGCACCTTCCAGATGATACTGAGAAGGGTACACTTTCTTCTGTGAAAGAGGAAGAACTGAAGAATTGTAGGCCAAGGATGACATATTCACGATTATGCCTGAAGCATCATGTAGGATGGCCAGGAGAGACAGAAGGGAGGGCGATCATTTAGGAGACTGTGGAATGGTCCAATCCCAGTGAAATAAAGGCTTGAATTAGAGCAGTTGCCATGGGAACTAAAGGAAGGCAGAAACCGCAGCAAGGTGGTGATCATTCTGGTACCACTCCTCCATAGCAATCATCAGCAACACCCTCTAATGGGAAGGCCAGAGAGCTCCAAGTCCACTCCCAAATGCCATTTCATTTATCATTTCTGGGTAGAGCGACCTGTTCCCCTTTGTGGGAGAGCAGGGAATGTTGCGTTCAAATCTCATCTTTTCAAATCTGATGGTGGTGAGAGTGGTGGTGGGGTGGGGAGATGCCTGTGTACACAGCAAATGAAGGCCCCTTTCAATCAGTCCATGGCTATTTGGCACCTGATCTGTGCTTAGCAACATGCTACATGCTGTGAGAGATACCAAAGAAGAGGACAAGTCATTCTTATCCTCAAAGAATTTACAAACTAGTAACAGAAGTACAATATTGGTGAAGATGATTTACTTTCAATGCACGCTAATAATTCAGGTAGCGTGGTGTTGAGAAGCCGGGGGTGGAATCACAAAGCCCAGGACTGTATATCACTCCACCACCAGCTGGCTGGAACTGGCCTCACTTCCTTTATTTCAGGCAAAGAACTGTGACTCCCTTCCTCACAGCAGGGTTATAAGGATGAAAGGCAATAATTATTCATGTATTCAGCACTGTGCCTGGTGCAGAGAATATGGGGAGAATTTACATAAATATGGGGGAGCTAGAGTGGAGGGGATCCCTGGCATGGGTTTGAGCTGTGCCACAGGTAGCGTGGGCATTGGACAAGTAAAGAAAAATGAAATGATTTTTAGGTGAGAAGGACAACGTGACTGAAGATGTACTGCTACGCCTGGTCCACATCCAGCTATTTATGTAAAGGTTCCTACAAGAAGAGGTCCCAAGCAAAATGCTAAAGGGAGCCCTGTGTTGGCACTACTTTCCTTCCTCTGGTAGGCTCTCCTCTTCTCTGATAGGTCTTCTGTCCATGTACAGCACCTCAGATGATTCTCATTACCTCTTTCCACCACTGCATCCTTACCCAGGCTCATTTTCCATTTTCTTGAGGACTTTTCACTTAACAGGAATGTTAAATTAACTCTTACTAAGGTATCCTTGGCTAATCCATATATGTATATATACACATATATACAAATCCATATGTAAATATATATAATCACATATATGTACTGTGCGGGCCTGGAATTGGCCACCCCAAGATATGTCTCTTTGGCATGATGATTGTTTGGGGCTGGTTACTTTTAATAAACTTCAGACAGGAAAGCAACTGAAAAGTAGAATTTACTTATCCTTTGTTAAGAGACGTTTACATTTGTAAGGGAAATCTCCATCTGTATAGCTGTCTCCCTCTCTGTACCAGGAAGAAGGGGGATGACCTTATCTCTAGAAACTCCTATCAATACAGAATGCAAGGACTTAAATCTGCATAATAATCTTATTCCTGATTATTGTGCTTGTCTGGTAACCTCCTGTAACTGACTCCGCCCCCCCATCATCTTCCTTTGTCTTTAGCTGAATATGATATTTAAGGTGGTGGCTTCAGCCATTTTGGCGAGTTCCTCAGTTTGCCTGAGACTCTCTCATGTATACATGTTATAAAGCTTTGTTTAATTTTCTCCTGTTATTCTGTCTCATGTGAATTCAATTCATTTTCTGGCCAGAAGAACCCAGAGAGGGTAGAGGAAATGTCTTCCTCCCCTACAGTGCTCAAACATACACATATGTGCCCACACCCACTTTTTTTTAATGAAAGAATTTTTTTCCTTGAAATCAAAAGTGTGACTATAATGGTAGCACTCCAGGTGTTTTGAGCACACTATTTGAGACAGAGTGGCCTTTGAAAACCTACTTAACATTTGCTGTATATATATCTAAGGACACTCCTGTTATAGCAACAATAATCCAACTTAGGATAAATTATTAACATATATGTATACCAGAGATCTATTTTCAACAAAATACTCCCCTTATGCTTTTCAAAAAGTCCCTGCATAATGAGAGATGAGTTCAAACGCTAATCCTGCCCCTGGGTAACTTGGTGAAAATCCTCTGCCTCAGTATCCTTGCCTTTTCCTGTCCTCTTAAACTGTGATGCCTTTTGTGCTGGATATCTCAATTCACCCATCATATCCACTCTCCATGTCTTCACCTCTTCCTTACCCTGGTAGGCTGATTATATGGACAGAACCAAATGGTTTCCTTGTTCTCTGGCTTCCAGCTGGGTTTGGCTGATGGGAGCCATAGCAGGAGAGCAGAGGAGGGGAGGAGAGAAGTTCAGGGTATCTGACTATCTGCCTGCCCTTGCCCAGCAGAGTCATTGCAAACAGACCCCTCCCTCTACCTACAGAAGGTAACAGGTACAGGAGCCCTCACTGTCTCTGAGGTCTGGGAACTGCCCATGCATCATCCCTTCAGCCTTTTCAGCCCCTGGTCCTAGGCTACCCACTATGGCTTCCCTATACCTTGCTCAGGCCTTTGAAATAGTCCCTTACGAAACTCTCCTCATTTAGTGCCATTTTATTTTTGCTGGGGCCCTGACTGACATGCCAGTCATTATGTGTCTACTCCCTGGCTCATACACCCTCTGAGGGAAACTGCTCTATCTAACGCCCCACTCCCCCAGAAAGCCATGTGCTCTCCCATGTGGATTTTCTGCCCACCCCAGCCACAGCTGACTGGACCAAGAGTGGCCACCTGACAGAACATCCCATCACAGGCTGGCCAGTTACCTACGACTTGCAGGGCCTGGTTCCAACAGATAGGTTCAGTTAATCAGAGTCTTCTCTTAGGACTTGAGAATTGAGAGACAGAGACAACAGGGCAGCAAGCTGGGGTAACCAACTTCTGGGAGTCATGAGGAAAATTCAGGGAAATTTTCAGAGTCATGTGCAGATAAATGTCAGGAAGCAGCTATGAGGCGAAAGGAGAGAAAATAGCAAATGCACAGAGAGGCATAGATAAGCTGGGCAAGAAAGGGAATGCTCCCCGATGCTGCCTCAGTTCCTCGATCCTCATGGAGTTTCACCTCCATGAACTCGAATCCCCACGAGATCACTGCATCAGTAGAAAAACCTCCCTTTTCTTGAACCAACCTGAGCACCTACTGTGTGCCAGATGATGTGCTAAGCACTGAAAATAAGGGTGAACAAAACAGACAAGGTCCCAGCCCTTGGGAGGCTTACATCTTGTGGGTTGCTGGTGACAAAACAGTGTGGGACAAGGGAGTCAGGCCAAAAATGTAAAACCTGAATTTAGCCATGAGGAAACATTAGAAATAAATTGAAAGATTGAAAGATGTTCTATAAAATAAACTCCCTGTGCTCCTCAAATTTTCAAGATCATCAAAATCAAGGAAAGATGGAATAAGTATTCCGTGTTAACTGAGACTAAAGAAATATGATAACAAAATGCAAGGTGCTATTCTGGATTGGATCCTACATCAGAAAAAATGGTTCCATTTGCTCCAAGGATGCCTGGGACACTTATGGATGAGGAAAATAAGACCTAGGATACGTATGTAGGGGTATGCTTATGTGAAAACATGAAACCAGAGCACAGATAACCTGCTTCTTGAGTCCATGACCTTCCCAGTCTATCACACTGCCTCCCAATAACTCTAAGTTTTGTTACTAGTTTATTATTATTTCTATGCTATCATCAGCTCATCCAAAGATGATCTGCAGCAACACAATCTCAGCAATGATTCTCCCTCTGGTCTCAGGGCTTCTGATGCCCAAGGAAAACTCTGTGCTGCTAAACATACCTATTAAATGACAACACATCGTGGAGCTAAACCTGGTTACATTGGATAAATTTCCCATTTCTGTTCAAATCCATTGTCTGATGACGTTTCAAAAAGAAAAACCCAGGCGATGAATGGTTGTATTGTGGCAGCATCAGTTCTGGCTGAAAGGTCTATATTTTTGAATTTAAAAGTATTTCAAGGGACAGTGAATGTTTTGAAAGCTCTGGGAAACTGGGGACGAAGTTCTAGGTAACAGATGTCTATTCAGGAACGGCGTATAAAGCACTGCTCGGTGGCTTAGGTTTGGTGCCCAGTAAAAGTGAAAGAATGAAAGGAAAACCTTCAGCTTGCATTAGGCTTGACGGTGGGCTGCTAAAGCTTAATTGAGACACAGTGAGCCGTACAAAAAGGTGTGTATTATATAATGAAGCTTAAATGAATAGGCATCGCCAAGGAGCAAGACAGAAATGAAAGCAACTTTTCGTACTGACAGACTTACTGCCTTTCAGAGCTTTTTGATTTTTCTCCAAGATGAAAATGTACGTTTGATTCTTGGTTTTGCTCCTTGGTTCTAAGTGAGCATCCATCACTTTCATTAAATAGAACATCTCTTTTTCTGTCCTGTATTCCCAATTTCCAATATCGGAATTTCCTCAATTGCTTGACATTTCATTTCACTCTATTTTTTTTAATTAATGATTTTCCACTTAATAAAAGTACTTTGCCACTTGATAAAGTACCAGATATGGATAGTAAAAATATGCTTCCTGCTGAACATTTTTATCTTTGACCTGGAAGAGGAGAATAAAACCAGGTCCACTGAATACAGAGGAATACCAAATACTAAATACAGTGGCAAGCTCTCAAGTATCCAACACAAAAATGATCTGACAAAATGAACCATGGTTGGTAAGAAGTCACTTTAAATAACACATAAAATGAAGAAAAACTCAAAAACTGTATAATCAAGGTTACAATATTGTCAAAATGAAACTAAGATAAGTAGTTAATAATAACAGCAAACACTGTGTGCCATGGTACAATTCTAAGCACTATATACATATATATTAGTAAGTAGAAACTAATTTAATTCTCACAAAAACCTTTTGAGGTAGGTTCTACTATTCTCCCATTTTACAAGTGGAGAAACTGAGGCACAGAGAGATTGAGTAGTTGCCATGCCCTCATAGTGAGTTTCAGAGCTGGCATTTAAACCCACACAGTCTGGCTCCAGAGTGCATCCTCCTGATCACATTTAATCAGCCAGCAAATATTTCATGACTATTTCATGAGTACTGGATTTTCAGTACCACCTAGACTGTTATTAGTCAGTTTTTGCTTCAATAACAGACAATCCCCATTTCCTATTGGCTTACTACAATACTTGTTAGTTTCTTGGCCACATTACTTAAGGGCCATGGGGGGACTACAACTCTGATCAGCTGTACTGGGCACGGCTTGGCTCCACTCAGCTCAGCAATGTGTGGCTTCTCCTTGTAGGACCAGGATGAAGGAGGGGCTCCTCTCTGGGACCCGCAGTGGTCAGGAATTTAAGAGCAATAGAGAGAAGCTGAGAACAGCATACAATTTACTGCCTCCACTTGAACACACAAATGTCCCATCTGCTCACATGCCACTGGTCAAAGCAAGTCACGTGGCCAAGGCCAAAGTCAATTCCGTGAGATTGTCTACTTCTCCCATGGGTGGCATAGGCTAGTCACATAGAGGAAGTGAGTGGTTGAGACCAATAATCCAATAGCTCAAAGGCTCTTCACCCTGTCCAGGTGACCTCACAATTAAATTAAGAAAACAAGATTAGCATAAAAATAATTAAAGAGCCATGCAAGATACTGGCCATCCTCACTTTGCATGGTACCATGTTAGGCAAAACTCACACACATAGGAACTGTGTCCTGGCTTTGCAAGATTCTATGGTAACTGAGATTTGGTCATGCAGTACTGTGCAAAGCAAAGACTGCCTATACTTAATCATAATAATAATTAATAATTGCTCAATTATGAAATGAGATTTTAATGCAAGTTCTCCTCAGGGCATTTAAAATGAAATCCAAACCATGCCTGCAAGGCCCAAAATCATCTGGCTTTTGCCCACCTTCAAACTTTATCTCCATCTCTCCCCTTTTTCACCATACTCTACCCCTAGGGCCTTTGCACATGCTATTCTCTCTGCCTACAGTCCTTTTCCCCCAGATCCTCACAGGACTGGCTCCTTTTAGGCATTGAAGCCTCAGCTGCAAGTTGATCTCTTCAGAGAGAGCATCTGAAGGTCTGACCAATCGACCTAGACTAGCCCTCCACCACCCTATCCTCTCAGGTCCACTATTCTGACTTGTTTTGTCCACAAGCCTTATCCCTACTGAAGACTCTCCTATCAATATATGTGTTTACATGTAAATGGTTTGTCTCTTTCGTCAGACCATAAGCTCCAAAGGACAAAAAACGTATCTGACTTGTCATCATTGTGTTCTTGTTGCCTAGGTCACCGACTGGCACAAATTGGATGTGTAATAAATATTGTTGACTGAATGAATAAATGTGGACAGGGCCAGATCATCTAAGGACTTGTAGCCATGGATTGGATTTTATCCCACATGCACTGGGAAACACTTGCACAATCTGACATTTATAAACAGCCACATATTGGTTCCCTAAATAATGTTCCTTGTGCTTTCTTAACCCAAGCGTTTCATTTCTAGGGCAGGGATCATCATCCCAATCAACAATGCGCAACCTTGCCTACATTTTGAAATCAGCTGAGGCAACTTCTTAAAAATCCTGCTGTCTTGGTCCCAACCCCCAGGAATTGTGATTTAATGGGTTTAGGCTGGGACCTGGCATGCGAGCTCGAATGAGTCCATGATGATTCTAATATTCAGCCAAAATTAACACCCAATGGTCCCAGTGGTACTGAAAGTATAGTAGGGATTCAGAAAACGCTTTTTGGCTCATTGAGCATGATTGGTTGGAGCATTTGGATTCATTTGACAATATCTGACACGTAGTAGGTGCTCCACCAATATTTGTTAATTGGCTTTCTAGTAAATATTCGATGAATGAGTAAATATGTACATAACTGAATGATTTACCTCAAGTGTGTAGGAGATTAGGGGAGGCAGAGGTCAGTATGGACGGAGGTATTTAGACAAAGCTCCATAACAGGCAATGGGCATGAACTGTGCCTGATGTCCACTTCTTTGTCATTTTGTTCTAGAATCCTAGAACTCCACGTTGAAGTGGGCCATGGAGACCATCCAATACAGTGGTTCAAGATATTGTTCTGGTCCTGACCTTCTAGAAGTGGATGAAGGTTTTGGACACCCTTCCCTCCCCAAAATACATTCATAATTATGCATTCAATTTGAGCAAGTTCAGCGAGCTCCTTGACAGTGGTTCCCCAAGCTAAAATCTTAAGGCCCAGCTCAAAGTCCCCATGGATAGAAAATGAAACAGGGGCCCAGAGAGGGTGAGTGACCTGCTGGAAGCACAAGCAAAGACAGGGGCAGCAGCTGGACTGGAACCTAGTTCCTGCAACACTGAATGGAGATGCCGATCTTACTTACATACTCGCTGAGGACAAAGTTAAGAGGATGAATTTGTAGTTAATTATTTTGTGTTTCCCAGTCCCTTCTTCACTTTTCAAACCTCATATGCCATAAAATTCCGATAGCTAATCTAACCCCACAGCTGTGCCACTTCATTAAAAAGGGAAAATTGAAATTCTAGAGCAACCAATGTTTTCTACCATGTTTTCACACCAATCTTTGGGAATAAAGTAGTGGAAAATGGTCTCAAATAGAGCCAAATAACCTTGAAATGAGGACCAGATTATGGCCAGTCCTTAGGGCAGCCATTTCAACCAGTCCATGTCCGTGATAACACACAGCTGAGGGGGGAAAAGCTGAATTCCATCATTCCAGATGTCAAGATGAGCAACACGAAGAATAGTCGTGGCAGCTAGCTGGATAGCAGGTGTTCTGAATAAGAAGTGAGCTGACAAAGTAAGAGGAACAAATGCGATGGAAGGATTCATGGATTTTAGGAGTAAGAGAAGAAACTGATGTCTCCTTGCCCTGGCTGGGAATGAGTCTTTAAAGCCACATAGCAGAGCACAACTGCTTAAGGATGGCTGCTGAGGGTGAGGAAGGTTTATTGAGGCTCTCCCGAAGGAAGTCAGCCTCGTTTCTATCTTGGAAAAGGGCACAGATGCGACGTACTGTCAATATTTCAAAGGATCCAGAAGTAAATCATCTAATATCTGTCTCTTCCTCCTCCTCCTGCTGCTCTTCTAGGGAGCCACACTTGTCACCAGCACCTCCTACAGAGGCCAAGGAAAAGAACAAAAGCTGAATCAATTGCTAGGTTGTTCGTAAGAACTATGGGAAAAGAACTGGCACCTTTCTCCACAACGGCACTTGAGAATGCCACATATGCATGTGTTCGCCTAGTTACTAATATATCTTCCTAACTTTTGGAGTACTGCATTAAGACTCAAAATATAAAATGAAATGGTCAGACCTGTGGTCCATCCTGCCCAGGAAAGGATCCATGGAACATCATGAAGGAATACGGCGAATGCTCTATTTATAACCTTTTCCTCCTGAATGTCCCTGACCGCTCCGTGATGCCATGAGTCAATCATTTAACGTCTCAATTTGCTATCTTCAAATTTATTTTTTTTATTTTCTATTTTCAGTTAATTGTTTTCAACATGTACCTTTAGAATAATTAGTTCCACAGATTTGTTTCCCTGTCTCACTTCCTTAAGCACATGAAACTTGCAGTTGCATTAATTAGTAGTTCATAGAACTTAATAGACTAGTGACACCCAATATAACCTTAGGGACTAGCAGCCACTCCACAGGATAGACTGTGTGTCTCTGCTTGCAACTAAGTAACACTTCATTTGAAATAGCTGAGCTCCAAACATGGCACTTAGACCAGGCATGTAATATGTCATGAGTTGTAAATATAAGAACTGTTTCTGTCAACTTGTTGAGGTATATAGACCAAACGTTTCCCTCCACTTTATCAAAAGGTTATGCAATGATACAGGAGGGAGGGCAAGGGGGAGTGATACATGGTAAAGTGGGAAACCAGCAAATGTGAACTCCAGCCCACACTTTATACCTCAGCATCAAAATCTTATCCCTTAGCTTAAGTCTGTGGCACTTTACTAGTAGATGTTAAACAGTAAGTTGCCACTGGTTGAGGGCCAGGATCCTGACGTTTCTAAGCTTTCGTTAATCACCTACCACAGCCAGAGGTGACTTCTGTCTAAAGACCTAAGCCATCCCAGGCAAATCTGCTTTGTAAACACTAGCCAGCGCTTTGGGGCCCAAGCTCAGCACGATATCTACCTGGTGAGCTGCCCAGGCCTGCGAGACACAAGGAGGGGCCGGTTTACCTAGACTGGAGGAGGGCGGGCCTCAGCCGTCTTCCCCACACCTGCTTCCCTCTACGCCCCACCTCAGTTCTTTTTCAGCTTTCCAAGCGTAGATCATTTTACCAACCACACTGGAATGCGTCCTGAGGAAAAGAATACCAAGAAAGTATTTGCCTAAGGAAGTAGATCCATCAAGGTTCTCATCACAAGAAAAAAAAAATTGTAACTATGGGTGGTGATGAGTGTTAAGTAGACTTACTGTGATGATCATTTTCCAACATATACAAATATTGAATCATTATACTGTACACCTGAAACTCATATAGTGTTATATGATTATATGTCATTTATATATTCAATTTTTTTGAAAAAGGCATTTGTCCCTCATAGTTTCACGTAGATTTGCTTTCTTCTTCCTCCTCCTCAAAGTTCTTCCCCTAGAGAGATAGCCTCATGTACATGCCTGAGTATGGCTTTTGTCCTTAACCCATATCAGAGACCTTCTCCATAATGGAGCTTCTGGAAATGGGTACTCACTAGGTGACGTTCTATATAAAGACTTGCAGTAGTGACTTGAAAATTAACAAATTAATAAATTAAATAAATAATAAGAAATTTTAAAAATTCGATTCCCCCCAAATATGACTAGTAATTGCACCCTTTCACTAACTTTGGTACATAAAACAGTTGGAACAATGTGGAGCGTCCTGAGAACTAATCATTTTACAAGTAAAACCAAGTCACGATCCTTCCGGAAAGCACAGCAGAAAAAAACAAATCAGCAAATGAGCCACAATCATCAATTTTTCAAATCCCTGCAAATTGATATCTAGCCTTCAGACTGAGAAATATTCTACAGAAAAAGCCGTTCTTGTAATCTTTGCATGGAGAGTCTGGTTCATCTACAAATGATAACAAGCGGGCATTTTCAATCTAATTTTCTTATTCCTTTTTATTCTAAAACCTTCCTTTTACCACAGCGTTTCTCCCTGATATTTATCTGATGTGAGTGTTAGGAATAGACTAATTAATGTAGGAACCTCAAGGAGATCTCAAGGGGCAAAAATATCTGAAATGTCTGAGGCTCGTGCTGGCCGCCCTGCCTGGTAAGGATGCTGAGAGTCCTGTTAGTGACAAGCATCATTAGACATTCCCCAGTTTGAATCATTTTCATTCAGGCGGAGGGAGAAGACCTTTCAGAAGGACAGACCACTGATTTCCTGTAATTTAAAAGAGAGAGCCACATTATGCAGCTCTTTCATTTGAATTATATAAGACTCCGAGATAAGCACTTCCTGTCCGCGATAAGAGGGAAGGCCCATAATAGCCATAGAACTATTTTCGTGAAAGAGTTCTCATTTGCACGCTTAGCAGCTTCTAGGAGAGACGTGAGCAGTCGGCTGGGGTCTAAAGTGAGCCGAACACCCAAGCTTAAGGGAGAGACTTGGAGGCACCGCTACTGGGGAAGCTGGTTACTGATTAGACCCCGACGTTAGTTAGTTACGCTGTTCATCTCCAGTGTCAGACCCATTAGTTGAGGATCCTGCTGAGACCCAAATGAAGCGGGAATGGGAACGTTCTTAAGTATGCACTCTGAGGGAAAGAGTCACAAACATTGGTTGTTTAGGGTGACAACTTTTTCTTGCCTGAAAACCAGAGCAGGGAGTGGAAAGGAAATTGTTTTTTAATGACATCAGAAATAAGCAGATTTCTGACCTGCAAGCAGAGTAGCTCCCTCACTGCCTGTCCAGCTAGGACGTCAGAGTGCCTCCTGTGCACTCAGGTGCAGAGGGTCCTGAGAGAACCCAAGGGCATGAGGGACCCGGTACACCCAGCATCATCGCAGCAGCATCAGAGCAGCATCATTCCCAAGAGGCCAAGTGATCAGATGCGCCCTTTTCTTCCTTGTTCTCCTGTCGGCCCTCTAGTAGAAAAAGGGCAGAATAGACCTCTGCCAAAATAAAAAGGGCAAGTGTGGGTATTTGAGGAGTGAGGAGCCTGCCAAAATATTGGCTGGGGGATGGCCACTGATCAGAGCTGGGCCCACAGGAAGTAACATGGAATGGATGGGGAACCAGAGGAGCCAGAGGGTGACGAGGGACCGAGTCCATGAACTGTGTGGACAGTCGCAAAGTGGGTAAACAGAAGTGTCAGTCATGATGCACCAAGGGCAAGAGCAAGCAGGAACTCAAGAGCAAAGCACAGGGTTTGACCCAGAAAGAACAAAAACTGAGGTGACAGCAATGTGAGCAGAAGCAGAGAGACAGAGAGACCTAGGCAATCAGACAGGACAGGGAGGGCCAAAGGCCACGTGACTCACGGGTACTCAGGCTGCTGTTCGCATATAGGATATGGGAAGATAGTATGAGACAGCACCATAAAAACAAAAAGTGATTGTATCAAAATATTTAAAATCCCTAAAACATATTAGGGGAAGTGGCTTGGAATTATAAAGAAGCAGTTGTCCATTATTCTGTGCAGTCATTCAAAACCAATAGCTGGGTACCCTATGTTTTTATAAAGTACTACAATATTAATTGTCCTATTTAATTCTCATAACAAAGGTTTATGTAAAAAGATAGTAGTGATGGTTAATTTTATGTGACAACTTCACTGGGCCACAGGGTGCCCAGATATTTAGTCAAACACTATTCTGGGTGTTTCTTTCAGGGTGTTTTTGGACAAGGTTAACGTTTAAATCCGTAGACTGAGTAAAGTAGACTGTACTCCCTAATGTGGGTGGGCCTCAGCCAATCAGTTGAAGGCCTGAATAGAACAGAAAGGCTGACGGTCCCCTGAGTAGGAGAGAATCCAATCCGTTTGGCTGCTTTCAGACTGGGACATTGGCTTTTTCTTGCCTTTGGACTTGGACTGAAACATTGGTTCTTCTTGGGTCTTGAGTCTTCTAACCTTCAGAATGGAACTATACCATCGACTCTCCTGGGTCTCCAGCATGACGATTCACCCTGTGGACCTTGGGACTTGTCAGCCTCTATAATCATGTGAGTCAATTCCTTATATTATGACAAAGTATACAACCAATAGAATGTATTATATATATGTATGTATATATGTAAGATAGATAGACAGATAGTACATCCTATTGGTTCTCTTTTGCTGAAGATTCCTGATTAATACAATAGTAACATCACCATTTTATAAATAAATAAGCTGAGCTCTATAAAGATTAAGTGACCACCACACGGTCACACAAGGGTCCACAGTAAACAAGAGCTTGAACTCAGATCTCTTAACTTGAAGCTATCTTGACTGGTTCTTCCCCACAGCTGGGATAAGATCATAAATGGATATAGAATCCATAGCTTTATTTTTTAATCAGTAGACTTTACTTTTTAGAAAAGTGTTAGATTTACAGAGAAATTGAGCAGAGAATACAGAGAATTTCCAGATACCTCCTGCACCCAGTTTCCCCTGTTAGTAACAGCTTATCTTAGCATGGTACGTTTGCTACAACAAATGAACTAATGATGGTGTATTATTATTAACTAAAGTCCATACTTTATTCAAATTTTCTTAGTTTTTCCTAATGTTCTTTTTCTATTCCTGGATCCCATCTAGGATACCACACTACATTTAGTAGTTGTGTCTCCCTAGGTTCCTTTTGGCTGTGACAGTTTTTCAGACTCCTTGTTTTTGATGACTGTCAGTTTCAGAAGTACTGGTCTGGAACTTTGTAGGATGTTTCTCTATTGGAATCTAGCTGATGTTCTCGCATGATTAGAGTGAGACTATGGGGTTTGGAGAGGAAGATCACAGAGGTGAAGTGCCTTTTTTTTTCAACACATCATATCAAGGGTACATTCTACTACCAACGTGATTGATGATGTTGATGTTGACCTTGATCACCTGGCTGAGGTGGTGTTTGCCAGGTTCCTACACTGTAAAGTTATTCCTTTTTATTCTCTTTCCATACCGTACTCTTTGAAAGAAGTCACTATGCATGGCCCACACTTGAGGAGTGGGAAGTTATTCTCCTATAAGATAGAATATCTATATGATTTATTTGGAATTCTTCTGTGAAGGAGAATGGTCTCTTCTCCCCATTTATTAATACATTCAATGACTTTTGGGCTTGTGGATATATGTTAGACTTTGGGTTATGATCCAACATTACTTTATCTTGTTATTCAAATTGTTCCCGCTTTGGCCATCGGGAGCTCTTTCAGTTCACTTCAATGTCCCTTTGACATACTCCACCAATGAGTTATTGTTTTGTTTTCTTTTCTGTTTGTTTGTGCATTTCCTTACTTTCTGGCACTATAAGATGCTCCAGGTTCATCTTGTGTATGTTCTGTCCCAGTGCTCGAATCAGCCATTTCTCCCAGGAGCCCTGGTTCTTCTTATTGGAGAATGATATTAGAAACCAAGATTTGGGACTAGGGGCGCTCCTTGCTACTGAGCTGTCATTACTTCTAGGCCTTCTCAGTGAACAGAGCAAAGAAATATATGTGTGTATACTACTATCTATAAATATTTCTATATGTAACCATCCATAGCTACATTAAGTTAAACATTAGTTCTTACTGATGTCTCCAACTCTAATCCACTGGATCATTCTATTTTAAAATTTTTTATTGGGATATAATTGACATATAACATTATCTTAGTTTCAGGTGCACATCATGATGAAATGATGTTTGTATATATTATGATATGATCACCACAATAAGTCTAGTTAACATCCATCACCACGCATAGTTACAGTTTTCTTCTTGTGATGAGAACTTTTAAGATCTACTCTGTTGGCAACTTTCAAATATACAATATAGTATTATTAACATGCTGTACGTTATATCCACAGGACTTAATTATTTTACAATGAGAAGTTTGTACCTGTAACTACCCACATAGATCATTCTAACCTCCTCCTCTTGCTTATCTGTAAACTCCCACTCCAACAGTGAGAAACATTGATCCCGCCGTCCACCATCCATTCTCTTAATTGTTCAATTCCAGTTTACATGTGCAGCAGTATCAGAATCGTTAACCTTGTGGAAAACAACTTTATCAACTAGAATATATCTCTTAGGGCATTTCCTTTTGCCTTTAATCTTACAGAATCCATTAATTTCCAAAGTTTCTTAGTCAGCACTTTCCCCCGTCCCCTTCAGTGTATTATTTCACGCGTTTGTAATATAATTAGATTCTCCTGTTACAGTACACATTTTTTTCCTGGGATTCCCTGACTTACTAAACTAGTTTTTAATTTGTTGCACTAAAGTTCACTCTTTGTGCTGTAAATTTCACTAAGTTTTGACAAATGCCTAATATCGTATCCAATATTATAGTATCATACAGAATATTTCAATGCCCCCAAAATCCCATGTACTTCACCTATTCATCCCCCCTCCACTTTCCTCTGGCAATCACTGATCTTTTTGCCATCTCTATAGTTTTGCCTTTTCCAGAGTGTCATGTAGTTGGAATCACACAGTTTGTAGCTTTTTCAGATTGGCTTCTTTCATTTAGCAATATGCATTTAAGATTTCCCCTATTGAAACACAAATGAAAACTACAGTGAGATATCACCTCACACCTGTCAAAATGGCAATGATTAAAAAGACAAGACACAACAAGTGTTGGAGAGGATGTGGAGTGAAGGGAATTCTCATACACTGCTGGTGGGAGTGCAAACTGGTGCAGCCACCACTGAAAACAGTATGGAGAGTCCTCAAAAACTTAAAAATAGAAATACCATACAATCCAGCTAGTCCACTACTGGGTATCTATCCAAAGAACATGAAAACACTAATTCAAAAAGATATTTGCACCCCTATGTTCATTGCAGCAATATTCACAATGGCTAAGACTTGGAAGTGACCTAATGTCCATGAATGAATGAATGAATAAAAAAGAGTATGTATATATACAATGGAATACTACTCAGCCATAAAAAAGATGAAATCATGCCATTTGCAACAACATGAATGGACCTTGAGGGTATCCATGCTAAGCAAAATAAGTCAGACAAAGAAAGACAATTACCATATGACTTCACTCACATGTGGAAGATAAACAAACAAACAAAAAATAGATACAGAGAACAGGTTGGTGGTTACTAGAGAGTAAGGGGGAAGAAGGGAGGACAAAAGGGCTAAAGGTGCACATATGTATGGTGACAGATGGAAAGCAGACTTTTGGCAGTGAATACAATGCAGTCTATACAGAAGTAGAAATATAATAATGCACACCTGAAATTTATATAATGTCATAAACCAGTGTGACCTAACTAAAAAAAATTTCCCCTATCTTTTGGTCACTTGATTGCTCATTTCTTATAGCTGAATACTATTCCATTTTATGGCTGTACCACAGTTTATTTCTCCATTCACTTGTTGAAGGACATCTTGATTGCTTCCAGTTTGGGGCAATTATGAATGAAGATGTTATGAACATTTGTGTGCAGGTTTTTATGTTAACCTAAGTTTTCAACTCAGTTGAGTAAATACCTAAGAGCAAAACTGATGGATTGTATGGTAGGACTACGTTTAGCGTTGTAAGAAGCTGCCAAACTGTCTTCCAAACTGACGGTGCCATTTTGCATTCCCACCAACAATGAATGGGAGCTCTCGTTGTTTGACATCCTCACCAGCATTTGGCTTCTTGGTTTTCTGGATTTTAGTCATTCTAATAGTTGTGTGGTGGTTTAATTTTCAATTCCCTAATGACAAATGATGTTGAGCATAAGAGTTCTTCGTATATTTTGGGGTAGAAGTCCTTTCTCAGATACAGGTTTTGCAAATATTTTCTCCCAGTTTGTGATTTGTCTTTCTGTTCTCTTAACAATGTCTTAGAAACAGAGCAAACTTTTTAATTTTAATAAAGTATAACATTTTTTTCTTTCATGGATCATGCTTTTGGTATCATATTGAAAAATTTGTCACCAATCCCAGAGTCATCTAAGTTTTCTCCTGTTATCTTCTAATAGTTTTACAGTTTTGCATTTTACATTTAGTCCTGTGATTCATTCTGAGTTCAGAAAAGTGTGAGATCTATGTCTACATTTATTTATTTTTTGCATATGGTTGTCCAATTTTTCTAGCATCATTTGTCAAAAAGACTATCCTTTCTCCATTAAATGCCTTTGCTCCTTGGTCAAATATCAGTTGACTATATTTGCATGGCTCTATGTCTGGGCTCTCTGTCCTTTTCCATTGGTCAAAGTGTCTATTCTTTCTCTGATACCATGCTTTGTTGATTACTGTGGCTTTATAGTAAGTCTTAAGGTCATGTAGTGTCGGTCTTCCAATTTTGTTCTTTAGTATTGTGTTCCCTATTTTTAATCTTTTACCTTTCCATGTAAACTTCAGAATGAGTTTGTCAATATCCACAAGATAGTTTTCTCGGATTTTGACTGAAATTGCATTAAATCTATAAATAAATTTGGAAAGAATCAATATCTTAACAATAATGAGTCTTTCAGTCTATGAGCACAGAATATTTATTTAGATCTTCTTTGATTTTTTTATCAGAGTTTTGTAGTTTCCTACATATTTTGAACATATTTTGTTAGCTCTTTATCTAAACATTTCCTGTTCTGACACTAATGCAAATACTACTGTGTCTTTTTAATTTCAAATTCCAATTGTTCATTCCTGGCATCTAGGAAACTAATTGACTTTGTATGTTAACTTGATATCCTCTGACCCTTGCTATAGTTGCCTATTAGTTTCCAGAGATTTTGTGGACTCTGGGATTTTCTACGTAGCCAATCATGTCAACTGTGAGCAAAACGGTTTTATTTCTACCAAATCCTTATACTTTTTATTTCCTATTTTTGTCTTAATTCACCATCCATGACTTCCAGTATGATGTTGAATAGGAGTGGTGAGAGGGGACATCATTGGCTTTTTCCCAATTTTAGGGGGATAGTATCCAGTTTCTCACCATTAAGTAAGATGTTAGCTGAGGTTTTAATCAAGTGGAGAAAATTCCCCTCTATTCCTAGTTTGCTGAGAGTTTTTGTGATGAATGGGTGTTGGATTTTGCCAAATGCTTTTTCTGCATCAATTGATATGATAATATGATTTTTCCTCTTTAGCCTGCAGATGTGGTGGATTACAAGATTTGATATTCAATTTCAGATACTGAACTAGTCTTGCATACCTGGTTGCAAGGGTTGTGATGTATAATTTTTTTTAATGCATTTTTGGTTTTAAGATTCCATAGCTTTTTAAGACCCATTCAGAATATAATGACTAGTCTCATTCTTCCAGGTATTATAATGTTCACTTCAGTATTATTTTTAAAATTTTTTCTTTAGCATATTATTAAAATTTCCATTTTTCATCCTGTTCAGAACTTCTTGCCTCCTGGTTTGTTTTGCCCCCTGCTCCAGACTTAGAAGCCAGCAGTAGGGAGGGGAGAGTTGTTAAGAAGTTTATCATTCTCCCATCACTTCCTTCATTACTCACTAGCTGAGATTTCTGGGAACTCCTGGGTTGGCCTGAGCTTGGGAAAAAGGAAGAAAGCACATTCTTACCTGGCCAGCAGAGTTGTGATGGGCCTTGAGCCTTGTAGATGTGCCACACCGTAGAAGTGTCAAATCTCTCATGAGGCATTTGGGGGTTCTTCAGAGAAGCAATTCCATGCTGGGCACTTGGGGCCTCCCACCTGCAGTTCCTCCACCACAAATGATGTCTCTTCTGACTATCCACTCCTGATGCTCCCCTCAGCTCCTGATTCCCTAAGGCTCTTCCTTCTATTGGGGGTTACCTCACCTATCCAGATGGTCCCCTTGGGTAGGACCCTTTCTACGAAGACAGATGCCTGCTTCCCTTTCAAAGGATCCACATTAGGCCCACAGAAAACAGATAAGTACACGTTCTTGTCCCACCAGATTGCAGGGGGTTTCTGAGACCCCCTTGACTTTTACTCTCAGGATACAACTGTAAGCTTTATTGGGTATGAGTTAGGTGCCTGTCCTTTTATCCTCCAATTCCAAGAAATGGATAGCAAGCTCTCCAATTAGTTTTCTTAAAGTTTGACGTAAGTTGAGGGAAAGCTCAGTATCTACCTGCCCCCCCATCTCCTCCTAAGTCAAGATGCAGACAACATACAAGGCACACTGACAGCTCCCTCCTCGTGAAGTCCCAGCTCCCCCTTGCATAGCCTGGAGGTGGCAGATGAGCTAATGGCGGCAGATTCTCCTTTCATCATCTCAGTTATGCGAGTGTCTCATCCCCAAACTGCCACACTCCAAACCTCGGAAGCAGGCCAAGAATAAAAATTGATGAGAGGCCAAAAAAGACACTACAGAGTGGAAATGGTTTTCCCCTAAGGGAAGTGAGTATTCTTGCCATCAATCTCCCTAAAAAGAAGTCAATCTTATGGCAGGAAATGAAGACGCTAGAGTGGGACTTTGCCTCCAGGAAGAGGAAAACTTTTCTCTGCTGTCTGGCCTTCAGGGCTGTTGGGAACAGAACTTTAAAGAGCAGCGGACACAGAACTCTCCCAGTGAAGTGGTGAGCTGGCCCCTAGCATCGGAGACAGGCCAGCAGCAGGCCAAGGAGGGCCCTGCTCCATGGCGGGAAGATAGTTTCTGTTTGTGGACCCTGAGATGGCTCTCGTCTGGTAAGAGCTCCTAGAGGTTATGAGGTAGGTGCGTGACCCTTCCAGCATACCTAAACCTCCAACTTATTATTATCAAAATTAGCCTGGCCTTGGCTGTGCAGTGGGGAATCCAGAGAAAGACCTGGCCCTTTCTTGGAAAAGAGGGGTCACACGGAAAGCCGTGACCTCTCTCTGCCCACTGCCTCCTATCTGAGGCAGGATTGGTGGTGGCAGCAGAGGGCACCACCCAGGGCCATCAGCAGCAGAGCCATGTCCAAGCAGCAGGATGAGGAGGCTGGAGTGGCAGGCAAGAGCCAGTAGTGACCTATTCCCAGGTCCTATGGGACAACACCAGGAAGAATTTCAGTAACAGCCTGGGAAGGCACAGGCTGGAAGTCAGTCTCCATCCGGGTATAATGAATAGAAATGCAGTCTTCTTTACAGGCAAGTGCAGGGAGTCTCAGACCAGCCAATTACAGCAACAAAGCGGTCAAGAACTTTAGGCCAGAGACCAAAACTAGGTGGACTGTATTAAGCTTGTGATTTCCCCAGTGAAACTGTTGTCGTCTTCTGTCCATCTTTTCGATGGTGATGAGCAGTAAACTTTTAAAGTAAAAAGGTTCTCTGAGTTTGCCTTTGGGGCAGCAATAAAAGGTAGAGGGAAAATTGAGGAGTCAGACATCTCTGTTATCAGTTTTTCAGGGAAAAGAATTCCAAGGCCTAGGGGAAGTGGTGAATTCATCACAGAAAAAAGGAAAGTGGCTATCCTTAAGACAAAGAGGAGAGCATGAAGAAGGGAATGAGCCTAAGGAGGCCCCTATCTCTTCCAAGAAGAATTTTGAAAGAACACCCTCCCTCCCAACAAAAAATCGGGGTTCTGCAATCTAGCACTCCAGAGTTAGCAACCTACCTCTGAAGCTCATTAGCTAGCTGTCTTTGGGCAATTTGTCTCTAAGCCTCAGCTTCCTCCCCTTTAAATGCACCTAACAGTGTGTCTACCTATCATTCAATTGTTGAAGAAACAAACTAAGCTAAAACATGTAAAACACTTGGAACAGAGTAAGCACTCAGCAAAAGCTAGTTTTTCAAAAACTAACACTTACTTCCACACAGTACATGGATGCTCTTTATGAAGATCCTGAGATATCAAGAAAGAAAAAGTTAAGCTTAAAAAGTTTGGCACTGGAAGTCTACAACAGTTTTTCAGAAAACTTATTTATTTTGAAGGTTTTTAAAATGACCACAAATTCTTTTACAGCCCTCTCATCAATAGTTGGGGTCTATGTCCCCATCTCCTTGTTTCTTTGCAGGCTTATAACTTCTTCAACAAATAGAGCATGGCAGAAGTGGTGATCTATGACTTTGGAGGCTGGTCATCAAAGGTCATGCAGATTACACCTGCTTCTCTTGGGATGCTAGCTCTGGGGGACGTCGGTCACCATGCAAGAAATCCAATGGTCTGGAAACGGCCCTTCTGGAAAGGCCACATGTAGGCCTTCAATCGACGGCCATTGCTGAATGACCAGCCCACAGCCAGATTAACCACCATCCTGTGACTGAGTCATCTTGAACATCCAGCTCAGCTGAGCCTTCAGATGACGGCAGCCCCAGCCAACCTCTGACTGCAACCACATGAGAGATCCCAAGAGAGAACTTCTAAACCAGAAATGCCTTGAATTTCTGACTCACAATTTGGTGAGCAAACTAAAGTATTTGCCAGTTTACATGCCTAAGTTTAGAGATAATTTTTAGACAGTAATAGTAACAAGAACACTTGTGTAGGATATGCCATTAGCCTATGATGAAGAATAGACTTGATGTGACAGTACTCTCATCAGACCATAATGAACATTCACCCACAAGATTAAGAACCCCATGGGCACAATGCTTCCAGATTCTTCCTATGTTTCCCTAATGCCTATTTGGTCAGTGAATTCAAAACCCTAAGAATAAAACTCGCCTCTTTCTCATCCCCATTTCTGCCACCTGCTTGATTTTGATGTGGGTGAACAGTAATTCTGTGTTTCTTATGTTCCTCCAAGTGCGACGAGTGGCTCTCATCCTTCAAACCAGGACAGAGCAGCTGTGTCCGCTGAAGTTGGGACTGTAGTCGGCAGGAGACCCACAGACTGGCAGTCAAAGCCCTCCCTTCATCAGCACAGCAGCCCCTCTGTCAGCATCTATCTGTGTGGAAAATAGGCCATTGTTCGTGAAATTTGTGAGCCACCAATTTGTCAATAGCCATGCCTTTGAACGGAGGAGGGTGAGGGTGGAGAGAAGAAATACAAATCCTATTTTTGAATCCTCTGGGGTTTAATGTCTGTTTCACTGCTGTTAAGATTTTTGAGAGATAGAGCATGCCTGAGAAAAATACCGTGGCAAAGAGAGAACAGTGCAAATTGGTTTCCATAGCAACTTCTCAGATAAGAGTAATAGTTCTACTCAGCCTAGAGGGAAAAGTAGTCAGACTAAAATATGCTCAAAATAAACACTTTCATGACTTGATTTTTTCCTTAAGTATTTAATTTTATGTAACTTTCTTGTTGCACATATTATAACTCTTACCATGGGGGAATGTTTTCCCATGATCCTCTGTTTGTGAGAAACAAATGAAATGAAGAACTACACTCTGATGCATAATGATATATTACACCTTATTCAAAGAATAAAGCATAAAATTTATAATGTAAGTGGATCTTAGAGAGTCCAGTCCCAAGACTTAAAGGGACTTGCACAATGTCATTCTTGATTGAATGCTTGAAAGTTTACTTTGTGCTTACTTTATGTGCCTGAAAATGACTCTGTTGATGTCTTCCTAGTTCACAGGGCTGTCGTGAAGATTAATTGAGACAAGGCGTACCAACATTTTTGTGCAAATCTAAAATATAGAAGTAGTAGTAATGGTGGCAGCAGCCTAAGTAATAGTAGCAGTAATAGTAATATGATTATTAACATGGGCAGAACTAGAATCCCAGGTCTCCTGAGTGTACCCCTAACGCTGGCTGGTGTTTTTCTACCATCCCTCCAATATTGGAGTCAGATCCTCTTAATGAAAATTTAATGCCACAGAATCCATCCAACCAAAGACTTCATTTCATCCCAGTCAGTTCCAGTGAGCGCTCAGATACTGTGACAAAAGATGGACGAATCCAATGGCTTCTATCTCCTTCTGTATTTTCCTAAAACTGCCTTGTTCAAAGACCATAAGCCTAAAGGTTTGAACCAAAAGATGAGCAATGTAGAAGCAGTGAGGTACCAACAGCATCCCCTACCATTTGTTGGTTCAGAGTCTGTGCTACTGTTAGAAATACTTGTCACTACTCATAGGGCATTTTAAACACCACAGCTGTTATGACCCAGGGAGTGCTAAATGGATTGGGTGAAAAAGAGAGAGAGAAGGTGAATTCCAGTGAGGAAGAACAGAAGTTAAGAAAGCATTCTTTCAGCCTACACTAAAGACCTAAACTTTATATTTGAAAATAAATTTTATATATATATATATATATAGTCTTTGTTTTAGGTTTTTCTTTTTTTTTTTTTATTTGAGGAAGATTATCCCTGAGCTAACTACTGCCAATCCTCCTCTTTTTGCTGAGGAAGACTGGCCCTGAGCTAACATCCATGCCCATCTTCCTCTACTTTATACATGGGATGCCTACCACAGCATGGCATGCCAAGCGGTCCCATGTCCACACCAAGGATCCGAACTGGAGAACCCTGGTCCACAGAGAAGCAGAATGTGAGAATTTAACTGCTGCACCACTTTGCTGGCCCCCTGTTTTAGGTTTTTCTACTAAAATCATATAATATTGGACTTCGTAGTAATCACCATGGGAGGATGTGGTTTGAAGTTCAAACATTTTAGTGCTGCTATTTTAAAACTGACTTCAGAACTAGAAATAAAGTTCCATCACTTTAGAATTTAAAACTGTTAATGACCAAAATTATGTTATCTCTTCTAGCCCCCAAATCATTCACCAAATGTGGCTATGAATTACTTTTGGTTGTTTCCAGAAATCACACTTACCCTCAAAGGATAAAAGGTCACCGCCACTGAAGATAAGTAAAAGCACGTGCTCTAAACGCAATTAAATCCTACAGGAGTTTGAAACTGCCCTGGGCAACAAAGAGATTGTGGGAATAAATCCAAGATGATTACTTTGAAGCAGAGAAAAATCTAAATGTAAAAGTCCCAGCATATTTGCTTTTCAAAATTAATTATACTACTTTGTAGTTAGAACTTGATTCATTCACTTACTCATCAATTTGTTCATTTAATGAATACTAATTTTCACCCCTACTATATAGGTACTGGAGGAATATTTAAGCTAAAGATAAGACAGTCTTATCTGTATGTTGATGATTTACAAACTTGTATTTCCATGCCCAACTTCTCCTTGTGTTTCAGGCCCGTATTTCTATCTGCCTTCTGGAACCTCCACCTTGATCCTCCATAGATACTTTGGACTTTATATGTGAAAATGTATGTCTGGCCACATCAACCTGGAGACGAAAAGGCTTCTTTTTGTTTTTCTAGTTAATCACTGGAGCACCAATCTCTTCTTACCCATAGGAAGTCTAGATGTTCCTTCTTAAGACCAATCTTTACTATGATTCTTTGGGATCCTGGAGGCTTTTTCAGACCCAAGGGGTCAATGTGACTTCAAATGCCAAGTAAAGAGAGAACTGTAAGGTCGATTTGCCCACTGCCATCACCACCTCAAATACAGTCACAGAATGAGCACTGGTCCCACACAGGTCAGTGGTCATTTGCCTTGACGATGCTCTTAGACACCTAGACCATGTTATATGCACCAAAGTGATGCTTTGCTGTATCTTCCCATGCTCAACAAGTTCCTAAAGCATGACACCACCCCAGCATGACCTACCAAGCTCTATTGGGCTCAGCCACACACTGGTTGCCTCACATGTAAACCCTTAGGCAGCCCAGACTCCCCTTCTCTTGTGGTGTTTCTCTCTGCTGTGCTGTCCTGTGTCTTTTACCTGACTCTCCTTTGTATTAGAAGAGTGTCTTAAAAATGCTAGTATGTCAGTGCTCTGACCTACACATTTCATCACTGTGCTCATAACTAAGGATTGTGAGCACCTGCTATGTAGGAGGCAAGTTACCAAGATGAATAAAATCTCACCTGGATCATCAAGAAACCCAGAGTTTAGGGGACACTAGGAGCTTCAGCAATAACGTGCTGTGAGAACCAGAGGAGGATTTCAACCACCTAAGAATTTTCTGGAGCCCTGACTCTATATTAGACTTTTTTTGGTTCAAACTTTAAGTTTGTGGTCTTTAAACAAGGCAGCTTTAGGAAAATGATCTGATGCATCAGAATTGTTCTCCTAAACCGGCAAACGTATAGAGATTCCTGTAGTATTCCAGAAAGAAAAATCAGCTGCTATGACCTCGTTTTTCCCTTTCCTGGAGCCTTCAACATTTCTATCGCTAGTTCTGTTCTTTCCTCTGTGAAATAATTTAATCCTATATGTGCAAAAATGGCTTGTCAAAAACACAGCATGTGTAGGGCTGATGGCTTCTGTGGGGGCTCATACATGAGCAGAGGAGCTCCCCGCTCTCCACTGTGAGAGGATTAAAATTTCTGTAGCCATAAGCAGTCTCCGAATCAGCAAATTCTGAATCGTCAGCTGTCAGGTGGTAGAATGCTGGCTAATTGAGTGAATGCAAACATCTGCAAAATCTGATTCAGATGGACCCCGAATTTGAGACCATTTTGGAAAGGAAAGCATTAACTTCATTTATTTTGTTTGTATGCTGAGCTCCTTCGGTCACATTCAAATTTTTAGAACATGAGTAGCTTAGATTTAAAATACATGCACAATACACATTGATCTGTCCCACGCCACCCTCAGAGATGCCGGAAGACCTCTTCCAATGTCTTTAGGAGGGTAAGGAACAGCTGCCTCCACTCACCCAGCCACAAGAAGAGAAGCTCAGCAGAAAATTGCCATGTCCTAGGCACCTGCTATGGTTTGGGAAATGGTGCATGGATAAGGAAGGTGGAAGCAAAGGGAAGATGGACAGTTACACTGAAGAGGAGCAAAATCAAGATGCACCATATTTAGGCAATGTAGTTGGCTGATCGCGGCATGTCACTTAAGGGACAACTAAAGTGCACTTGACCAGAAATGCTACAAAACAACTGGATTGCTGAGGAAGGCACATGGGGAAACAATTCCATTTGGATTAAGAAATGAAGACACTTGTCTGCAAAACTGCCAGTGCAAGGCAAGATAGAACCCATCATACATACTATTGTGTTGCCGTGGCCTGGAAAATGAAACTACTTAGCCAGTCCCCTAGCAAGAACTTGAAGAAACAATGACACTTACAGATGAGCTTTCATGACAGGGAGGAGACAGGCGACAAAGAACTAACACATGGCGGTCAGGGAGGGAGGCAACCCTAGGTGGGTCAACTCTCATTCAGTCACGTATTCATGCAACAAACATTTATTGTTGTCTTCCACATCCAGGCACTACGTATGAGAATATGGAGATGAGCAAAGCCCTCAAAGAAGGTATGGCTGTGTGTGTGTGTGTGTGTGTGTGTGTGTGTGTGTGTGTGTGTGCGTGTGTGACTATGTAAGGGAGGAAGCCGACCCACTGACAACCTGATATGCTGCCATGTGAAAAGCACCCTAACATCAGAGCACATCAAGAGCAGAGGCATCGTAGATGAAAGAACAATTAACTCTGCCTTGACACAGGCCTGAGAATGTCATTGACAGAAAAAAGCGATTTACGTGCTATGAAGTTAGGGACAGTGAAACAAGAGGACCACACTCACTTCCCAGTCAAGGGAGGGTCCCCTGGTGTGAATCCCCAGACCTCTTCCCACACACAGAAAAACCTTTTACTCTCCACAGAGTTTCAGTCAGAAACACATTTGTCACCCCACCTTCATGTTCACAGCTCCGCCTTCCAGCTGCCACAGGGCAGAAGACCACAGGCTGCCTGAAGACAGAAAAGCACCAGGGAAGAGCGTGCGATGGCCTATTCTGGAACCTGAGGCTGCTGATGGCTTCCAGGCCCTCCGTCTCTCTCTTCACCCTTACCCCTCAGCTTCGAGGCCACCCCCCACCTTGGCTGTTTCTATAGACTTTGGAGAGCCATCCAGCTCATGCACTCTGAGTTTTGGTTATTTAACTTGACTGACCGCTACTTAGAACTCCCTTCCAGCAACCCGACAGTACCCTCTGCCGGTTGCTAACCATGCTATGCTTATAAAGAAGAGATTCTTCCGGGAACACAGCAGGAGATCACAGGTGCTGGCTGCTTTCCATTAATCCTTCCAGATTTACCTTCCACACTGTGTACCAGACTCTGTGCCTGGGGACTGACTTCATGGACACATCAATGGCCTCTTTTGTGTTCTGATTCCACTGGGTTTGATGAACCTGGAGGTGAGGGCCGGAGACCAGAACCTTTCCTCAGGTTGGCTGAGTCCTCCTCCAAAGGCCACGCTTCTGTCAAGTGGCCCTCTGCAAGTGGCTCTCCTTTCGGATTCTGGGAGCAGCTCCCTCTTGTCCCTTCAAGCATAGGGGGCATATAGCTGTTGCTATGTCCACATTATATCTTGTCAATCCTCGTCAGCTCCAAGCACACATTTGTAAACAGTGATCCTTCCTTTAAAGTCTCCACACAGCACCCAGCTTGAAGCGCTGGGTGTCTCCTGCTGGGACCTTGACTGACAGAGCTGAGTGGTTCTTCTGTGGGAAACACTGGTTCCCTTCTTCCCCCAAGATTCACTTACTCCCCGTTCTGAGCACTGCACTGGGGTCCAGCAGTGAACAAAACAGCAAATCATCCTGCATTTGTGGGTTTTGCATCTAATGGAGGGAGACAAACAATAAAATAAAAGAGATACCGTGTGAGGTGGCAGTAAGTGTTATGGAGTAGGGGGCAGAAGGAGAAGGAAAAGAGGACAGAGAGCGCCAGGGGCTCAATTTGATATAAGGCGGCCAAGGAAGGACTGTTGTACTTGTGTGGGGTGTAAGTATCAGGCCACCCAGGAAAAAGGAAAATCCCAACTTCAAAAAATGTGAGAAAAGTTATTGTGAGAAAATTTTGACTAACTACTTGAGGGCAGCAAGCCAGGATTTAACATGCCTTATATTTAGAGAGAGCCAAGATAAAAGAATATTTAAATTAACTAAAATAAATATTTTTTTTTTTTTTATTAATGTTATGATGGATTACAAGCTTGTGAAATTTCAGTTGTACATTTTTGTTAGTCATGTTGTGGGTACACCACTTCCCCCTCCGTACCCTCCCCCCACCCCCCCTTTTCCCTGGTAACCACCGATCAGATCTCCTTCTCAATATACTAATTTCCACCTATGAGTGGAGTCATATAGAGTTCGTCTTTCTCTGACTGACTTATTTCGCTTAACATAATGCCCTCGAGGTCCATCCACATTGTTGTGAATGGGCCAATTTCGTCTTTTTTTATGGCTGAGTAGTATTCCATTGTGTATATATACCACATCTTCTTTATCCAATCATCAGTTTCTGGGCATGTAGGCTGGTTCCACGTCTTGGCTATTGTAAATAATGCTGCGATGAACATAGGGGTGCAACGGACTCTTGAGATATCTGATATCAGGTTCTTAGGATAGATACCCAGTAATGGGATGGCTGGGTCATAGGGTATTTCTATTTTTAACTTTTTGAGAAATCTCCGTACTGTTTTCCATAGTGGCTGTACCAGTTTGCATTCCCACCAACAGTGTATGAGGGTTCCTCTTTCTCCACAACCTCTCCAACATTTGTCGTTCTTGGTTTTGGATGTTTTTGCCAATCTAACGGGGGTAAGGTGATATCTTAGTGTAGTTTTGATTTGCATTTCCCTGATGATTAGCGATGATGAACATCTTTTCATGTGTCTATTGGCCATATTCATATCTTCTTTTGAGAAATGTCTGTTCATGTCCTCTGCCCATTTTTTGATCGGGTTGTTTGTTTTTTTGTTGTTAAGCAGTGTGAGTTCTTTGTATATTATGGAGATTAACCCTTTGTCGGATAAGTGGCTTGTAAATATTTTTTCCCAATTAGTGAGCTGTTTTTTTGTTTCAATTCTGTTTTCCCTTGCCTTGAAGAAGCTCTTTAGTCTGATGAAGTCCCATTTGTTTATTCTTTCTATTGTTTCCCTCAACTGAGGAGTTACAGTGTCCGAAAAGATTCTTTTGAAACTGATGTCAAAGAGTGTACTGCCTATATTCTCTTCCAAAAGACTTATTGTCTCAGGCCTAATCTTTAGGTCTTTGATCCATTTTGAGTTTATTTTGGTGTGTGGTGAAAAAGAATGGTCGATTTTCAATCTTTTGCATGTGGCTGTCCAGTTTTCCCAGCACCATTTGTTGAAGAGACTTTCTTTTCTCCATTGTAGGCCCTCTGCTCCTTTGTCGAAGATTAGCTGTCCATAGATGTGTGGTTTTATCTCTGGGCTTTCAATTCTGTTCCATTGATCTGTGGACCTGTTTTTGTACCAGTACCATGCTGTCTTGATCACTGTAGCTTTGTAGTATGTTTTGAAATCGGGGATTGTGATTCCGCCGGCTTTGTTTTTCTTGCTCAAGATTGCTTTAGCAATTCGTGGTCTTTTGTTCCCCCATATGAATTTTAGGATTGTTTGTTCAATTTCTGTGAAGAATGTTCTGGGGATTCTGATTGGGATAGCATTGAATCTGTATATTGCTTTAGGTAGTATGGACATTTTAACTATGTTTATTCTTCCAATCCATGTGCAAGGAATGTCTTTCCATCTCTTTATGTCATCGTCAATTTCTTTCAAGAAAGTCTTGTAGTTTTCATTGTATAGATCCTTCACTTCCTTGGTTAAGTTTATCCCAAGGTATTTTATTCTTTTCGTTGCGATTGTGAATGGGATAGAGTTCTTGAGTTCTTTTTCTGTTAGTTTATTGTTAGTGTATAGAAATGCTACTGATTTATGCACGTTAATTTTATACCCTGCTACTTTGCTGTAGTTGTTGATTATTTCTAATAGTTTTTCTGTGGATTCTTTGGGGTTTTCTATGTATAAGATCATGTCGTCTGCAAACAACGCGAGTTTTACTTCTTCGTTACCTATTTGGATTCCTTTTATTTTTTTTTCCTGCCGAATTGCTCTGGCCAGCACCTCCAGTACTATGTTGAATAGGAGTGGTGAAAGTGGGCACCCTTGTCTTGTTCCTGTCCTCAGAGGGATGGCTTTCAGCTTTTGTCCATTGAGTATGATGTTGGCTGTGGGTCTATCATATATGGCCTTTATTATGTTGAGGTACTTTCCTTCTATACCCATTTTACTGAGGGTTTTTATCATAAATGGGTGTTGGATCTTGTCGAATGCTTTCTCTGCGTCTATTGAGATGATCATGTGGTTTTTGTTTTTCATTTTGTTGATGTAGTGTATCACGTTGATTGACTTGCGGATGTTGAACCATCCCTGTGTCCCTGGTATAAATCCCACTTGATCATGGTGTATAATCTTTTTGATGTATTGCTGTAATCGGTTTGCCAAAATTTTGTTGAGGATTTTTGCATCTATGTTCATCAGTGATATCGGCCTGTAGTTCTCCTTCTTTGTGTTGTCCTTGTCAGGTTTGGGGATCAGAGTGATGTTGGCTTCATAGAATGTGTTAGGGAGTTCTCCATCTTTCTCAATTTTCTGGAACAGTTTGAGGAGAATAGGTATTAAGTCTTCTTTGAATGTTTGGTAGAATTCTCCAGAGAAGCCGTCTGGTCCTGGACTCTTGTTTTTGGGGAGGTTTTTGATTACCGTTTCTATTTCCTTACTTGTGATTGGTCTATTCAGATTCTCCATTTCTTCCTGATTCAGTTTGGGGAGATTGTAGGAGTCTAGGAATTTGTCCATTTCTTCCAAGTTGTTCAATTTGTTGGCATATAGTTTTTCATAGTATTCTCTTATGATCTCTTGTATTTCATTGGTATCTGTTGTGATTTCTCCTCTGTCATTCCTGATTTTATTAATTTGCGCTTTCTCTCTTCTTTTCTTGGTGAGTCTGGCTAGGGGTTTGTCAATTTTGTTAATTCTTTCGAAGAACCAACTCTTTGTTTCATTGATCCTTTCTATTGTCTTTTTTGTTTCAATATCGTTTATTTCTGCTCTTATTTTTATTATTTCCCTCCTTCTACTGACTCTGGGCTTTGTTTGTTCTTCTTTTTCTAGTTCTGTTAGGTGTCGTTTGAGGTTGCTTACGTGAGCTTTTTCTTGTTTAGTGAGGTGAGCCTGTATTGCGATGAATTTCCCTCTTAGGACTGCTTTTGCTGCATCCCAAATGATTTGGTATGTCGTGTTCTCATTTTCATTTGTCTCCAGATAATATTTGATTTCTTCTTTAATTTCTTCAATGATCCATTGTTTGTTGAGAAGCGTGTTGTTTAGTCTCCACATTTTTGCACCTTTCTCTGCTTTTTTCTTGTAGTTGATTTCTAGTTTAATAGCGTTATGATCAGAAAAGATGCTTGATATTATTTCAACTCTCTTGTATTTATTGATGTTTGCTTTGGTTCCCAAAATATGGTCAATCCTTGAGAATGTTCCATGTGCACTTGAGAAGAATGTGTAACCTGCTGTTTTTGGATGAAGTGTTCTATATATATCTATTAAGTCCATCTGGTCTAATTTTTCATTTAATTCTATTATTTCCTTGTTGATTTTCTGTCTGGATGTTCTGTCCATTGGTGTTAATGGTGTGTTGAGGTCCCCTACTATTATTGTATTGTTGTTGATGTCTTCTTTTAGTTCTATTAAGAGTTGCTTTACAAATTTTGGTGCTCCTGTGTTGGGTGCGTATATATTTATAAGTGTTATGTCTTCTTGGTGGAGAGTCCCTTTTATCATTATATACTGTCCCTCTTTATCTTTCTTTATCTGTTTTGCTTTGAAATCTACCTTGTCTGATATTAGTATAGCGACACCTGCTTTCTTTTGTTCATTATTAGCTTGGAGTATTGTTCTCCATCCCTTCACTCTGAGTCTGTGTTTGTCTTTGGGGCTGAGGTGTGTTTCCTGGAGGCAGCATATTGTTGGATCTTGTTCTTTGATCCATCCTGCCACTCTGTGTCTTTTGATTGGGGAGTTCAATCCATTTACATTTAGAGTGATTATTGAGACGTGGGGGCCTACCACTCCCATTTTGTGTCTTGTTTTCCGGTTTTTTTCAGTTTCCTTTGTTTCTCGTCCCATGGTTTAATCTGTTCTGATGTAGAGCTGCTACTCTCTGTTGTTGTCCTTCTACTTATCTCCTCTGCTCTTGGTTTTGTAGCCCCTTTCCTTTTTTGGATTTTTCAGGAATGAGGGTTTTCCTGAGGATTTCCTGAAGAGGAGGTTTTGTGGCAATGAACTCCCTTAATTTTTGTTTATCTGGGAAAGTTTTTATTTCTCCAT